>NW_016107325.1:9591463-9619710 GCF_001604975.1 Cebus imitator
GACGATTGCTGAAGTCTTCTGGAAGCGGGGAGGTGTCCAGAATACAGGTGGAGGATTGGAAACTTCCCCAGTATAACAGGAAGGAGGAAAGGATTGGTCTCAATGTAGAGAAGTTTGTTGATTTCGGGGTGGGAAGTGGAGGCAGGGCATTGTGATACTGTCTCTTCTCTGTAAAGTAGAAAAGATTATCAGATTGAAATGGAGAAGGAAGAAAGAAGAGGGTTTGAAGTTGGAGGAAAGTGGAAAATATTTGAGATTTTCTTTGCTGAGAGTCAGAGATGGAGCCAAGTGGGAAAATACAGGACAGTGTTGAGGACCACTGAGGTTTGTGACCATAAATTTAGAATAGTGCCCTATTGGGGAAATAACACCCCGTGTTATTTTAAATTTATTTAAATTTAAATATTTTCCCCAATAGGGCCCAGCAGACCAACAGGCATGGGGGATACTCTAGTTTTATATACCAATAGCAAGTCGTTTTTAATTTAATTTAATCTTTGGTTTGTTTTAGCAATAAAGAAAAATGAAGTGTTTCTTCTTTGAAACGGTATTTCGTGTGCAGGTGTCTCTAGATTATAGTGCCCTCATGTGGCTGATGTACATCATTTACTTCAGAGTGTTTTCACGTGGATGAAAAAACTGTATTAAGCATGGGCCTTACAAAACTGCTACCAAAAATAAAAATAATATATATTATTATTTTGACTAAAACCAGTACTAGGTGCAAATGAACTTCCTTTCTAGACCAACACAACATTGTCCAGTTGTAATAGTGTTGATATTTTGTTATGTGTAAGTAATGTGATGATTTATGGTTAAAACATTAGGAGTGAGAAAAAAATAAGAAAAGCACATATTTCCTTTCTGGGATTTTTATAATTGTGTCCAAATTCACGTTGATAAACAGTGCTGCTTTACTTAATTGCAACTAAATCTTTATTTTGCTTTTTATTAAATATGAAAGTAACTACAGTTATCTGAGTACCGAATATTTTCTTAAATAGTTGTTTTTGTTTTTGTCTTTTGCTGCTTTTTAATGTGAAGGAAAGGGAAGGGAAGGGCTTTGGCTGTACCTGCAAAGGCAAAGTGGAATGGGGTGAAACCAACTCAATATTTGTAATAAACTGTGTTCTTTATGATTCGGGAAGCAATTTATTGAACATCTATTATGCACTAGGACCATTAAGTTGCAGGAGATTTACATAGTTTAACGAATTTGATCTTCATAGCAATCTTGTGAAATGATTCCTTTTTCTTACTTTTATAACCAAGTCAATTGAGATTCAGGGAACTTAATAAGTAATCTTGCCTTAGTTACAAACCCCAGAAATGCTGGTGTTAACACCTGCCATCTTCTCTCGTAATTCAGAATTTTATGAGCAATTGCAGTAGATTATATATTCCATTTAAAAAGGACCTTATTAGAAGACATTCTACCAGTGTAACTTTTAGGATGATGTTATAATACATTTAATTAACTACTTTAATTCTCTTGTTGAATTTTTGCCAGGGTTTACATGCATGCTGAATTTGCTGTTTTATTGTTCAGTTGAGTTTGTCTTTAAGAAATTTTAAATTGATAAATTATTTACGAGTGAACTAATTTCTTTGCATTTAATCTTTTTAATTACTAAAGGTACCGAAATAGCCTCAAAATAGTTGATGGCTTGGCCTGAAGGCATGATCTAAAGATGAGGTTGTTGAGTTTAAGAAACAGATAAAAAAAAAAAAGTAAATGATAAAATAATAAGCAACAAACTAAGTAAGCACTAAAGTTTTAAACTTGTGGTGGTGAAGGCATGATAATGTGTGAAAGTAAGATTTTTTCCATTGAACTTTGTCTTCCTTGACGATATTCTTCTACTTTATTCAATATGCTCATTATGTGCACTATTCTTACCAACTGTGTATTTATGACCATGAGTAACCCTCCAGACTGGACAAAGAATGTGGAGTAAGTAGAAATATTTTTTCAATATTGACACCCCTTTATGTTTCATATTGTGATTTTAACATCTTGAGACCTCCTCAACTTCTTTAACAAATCATACCAGCTACTATTAAGCAGACACTGATTCAAGTTCATTTCACTCACTAAATGTCCTCTAGGACAAAGCTTGCAGTGGGCTCACTCAGTTGCTCAAATTACTGCACTAGTTTGACTGCCATTATCTGCAGCCCTTTATCTTCTTTGTGAGCCTTACACTTTTTTGAATATCACCAGTGATTTACTATTATCTACTGATAAAAATTGTGCCTAGTTTTTATGTTCCTTTTTCAATGACCATCACAGTTCTGTGTGATACTAGTACACATTTCATGGCCTTTAATGGCACACATTTTATAAAATACAAATGCTTCACTCATTTTTGGATTCATACTTATTTGGTCAAATCAGACTGAACCCCAGGGTATTTCAGATTATGTCTTCATATAGAATCACATTATTTGGATCATTTAAATTAATTAATGTGGAAAATGCAATATTTAGTTATTTACAGTCAGTGAGAATGTCTTTTGGAATTTAATGTTTCTTTTTTGCCTTAAGCCTACCTAAACTCCATATCATAGGGAGAACATGGAAGTATCTAATTTTTGTTTGTTCTTTAAGTCATCTTTAAGATACGTACATGTAAATTAACCACTAGATTTTTAATGTGAGCTTGACTATTTTCTCTCAGGTATACCTTCACAGGAATTTATACTTTTGAATCACTTATTAAAATACTTGCAAGGGGCTTTTGTTTAGAAGACTTCACATTTCTACGGGATCCATGGAACTGGTTGGATTTCACAGTCATTACTTTTGCGTAAGTATCTTAATACATTTTTTATGTCCGAAAAAGTAAATCATTGGTGGGATTCTATACTGTATTTTCCTTGGTGGTCTGCCTTGACAGATCAAGCATTTTTCTTAGTAATCACATTTTTCTTCCAATCAAATTATTCAGTTTGGAGAATTAGGAACTATCACAGTAAATTACATGGCTTTGGTTTCAAGTAGCACTGTAAAGTAATAAAGTTTCTCAAATAACAGAGATTATGATTGATGACAATGCCATTTTCCTCTTAATTGGGAAATCTGATGGCGACACTCATGAAATTTAAAAGGTCTTGATGAAAGACCAACATAGACATAGATTTCCCTAAATTCTGAATAACTCTGATTTAATTCTACAGGTATGTAACAGAATTTGTAAACCTAGGCAATGTTTCAGCTCTTCGAACTTTCAGAGTCTTGAGAGCTTTGAAAACTATTTCTGTAATTCCAGGTAAGAAGAAAATGGTATAAGGTGGTAGGCCCCTTATATCTCCAACTTTTCTTGTGTTCTGTCATTGTGTTTGTGTGTGAACCCCCTATTACAGATATGTGACAGAGTTTGTGGACCTGGGCAATGTCTCAGCGTTGAGAACATTCAGAGTTCTCCGAGCATTGAAAACAATTTCAGTCATTCCAGGTGAGAGCTAGGTTAAACACCGAGGCTGACTTTAGCTCCAGTGGTGCTACAATCACAGCTTTTGTGCAGAAGCCTTGTTGCTTGTTGCATATTGCAAATAAATATGTAAAAAAGCAAGAATTGGTACATCATTTTTTGGATGCATTTGATTCTTTGCTTTTTACTCGTTGCTTTCTTTAAAACTATTCTAAATCAGCCTTTGAGTTTAACAAGAGTTGCATGAGGCATTTGCAGTAACAGGCTACATGGTTTGCATCCTACAACATCAAGCTTTCCGCATAGATGCCAAACTGTGAGACATTCAGATTGATGCAAATTTGGCAATTTAGACCTAAAACTGGCAATCTTTTAAGCTGCAGATAAATGAAAGAGCAAGGGATAGCATGAGTGCTGCATGGGGCTCAGTTTTCAGATGTCTTCCTTTTTTAACCCATACTCAAGCTTGCAGAATTCACAAATACATAACTTCATAATTCATTGACTTCAAGATTTCTTACTATTTTATTCATATAGACTTTTCTAAAACCAATAAGGGCTTAGGAAGTAAGACATCTGCAAATAAAAGCAAAATATTTACACAAGGTTGATGTTTAAGCATGAATAACAAAATCATTTCTTTTGCTCTGAGGAGTGTTTGGAAATACACATTTGGTTCATTTCCATTTACAGTTTTCTAATGAACATACAAGTTCTGCTTTCATCCATTTTCACCAGCTAGCAGGCTTTTCATGAAAATGTTATTCAATCACAAACATTAAACTAATATTGTTGGCATTCTGCATGACATTTTTATTTTCCAGGACAAGCTCATGATATTTTTGCCGGTAAAATAGCTGCTGAGTAGTATATTTAAATTCCTCCTTCTGATTCTATTTGTAGGCCTGAAGACCATTGTGGGGGCCCTGATCCAGTCAGTAAAGAAGCTTTCTGATGTCATGATCTTGACTGTGTTCTGTCTAAGCGTGTTTGCGCTAATAGGATTACAGTTGTTCATGGGCAACCTACGAAATAAATGTTTGCAATGGCCTCCAGATAATTCTTCCTTTGAAATAAATATCACTACCTTCTTTAACAACTCATTGGATGGGAATGGTACCACTTTCAATAGAACAGTGAGCATGTTTAACTGGGATGAATATATTGAGGATAAAAGTAAGAAATACTCTTTAAACCATTAAGTTGTTTAGTTCTCTAAATATTAAAAATTGTATATAATGGAAATTATCTCAATTTTCATGTGAACCAAATGACTTAGACTAATTTAAGATGATTTAATACATATAATAGAGATATCAAATGATGCCTTATTCCTTTTTACTTTTACTTGTTTTTTTTGAGACACTTTCACTCTTGTCACCCAGGCTAGAGTACAATGACATGATATCGGCTTACTGCAACCTCTGCTTCCTGGGTTCAAGTGATTCTCCTGCCTCAGCCTCTGAATAGCTGGGAATACAGGCCTCCCCACCCCACCACACCGGGTTAATTTTTGTATTTTTGGTAGAGATGGGTTTCACCACGTTGGCCAGGCTGGTCTCAAACTCCTGATCTCAGGTGATCTACCCACCTTGGCCTCCTAAACTGCTGGAATTACAGGTGTGAGCCACCGTTTCCAGCTCTCCTTTATTCTTTTCTGTCAATTGACGTAATAAAAGTTTTCAATTGAAAATGTGTTAATTGACCAGGTGCAGTGGCTCACGCCTATAATCCCAGCACTTTGGGAGGCTGAGGCGGGCAGATCACCTGAGGTCGGGAGTTCGAGATCAGCCTAACCAACATGGAGAAACCCCATCTCTATTAAAAATACAAAAAAAATTTAGCCGGGCATGGTGGCCTATAACCCCAGCTGCTTGGGAAGCTGAGGAAGGAGAATTGCCTAGGCAACAAGAACGAACCTCTGTCTCAAAAAAAAAAAAAAAAAAAAAAAAAAAAAAAAAAAAAAAAAAAAAAGAAAAAAAAAAAAATGTGTTGTTTTGTTTTATGCTTATGTTGCAAGTACTTTCATATTATGTCATATTAAAAAATGCGTATTTAGTAGGCATTAATCAGGTATTTTTTGTCATTTACTAAATAAATCCAGGGTATTCCACTGAAAAGTGTTCAGGATGCTGAGGGGAAATAACTTGGCCCTATTTGGTTGATGCAACATATGTATTGAGTATATATGATGCATCTGAAAATCATTTAATAAATGAAATAAAAATTTGTGTGATCCCAGAAGGTTAACTAATCCTGATTTAGCCATTCACTTACTCATATTCCAGTTAGTCCCTTTAGTGTCATCACTGTATTGTAGTTACCAGTTTAGTTTGATTACATTTAAGGCATGAATATCAGAATAAGCTTATGATGCCGTATTTTTCAGCATGATTTCTTAACATTGATCCCAGCCCCTCTGTCATTTTTATGTGTGTGTGTTTGTATGTGAATATAAAAATACATATGTTTGCAAGTTTTCTGAGATATCTTTGCAACTTACTGAAGTTATATGTCATACCTTAAAAATAAAAATTAGATATGCTTAGATAACATGTATCTCCAAAAACAAGTTTATTTTCTTTATTGAAAGGCAGAAATCAAGCAAAAATTTTAAACAAAATACTTATTTAGAGCATCACAAGAGAGAATAAATACCCAAGTTCACTTCTCACAGGAAATTAATTTAAAATTTGCAGGAAAAATGTCTGAATCTATTTTGAGCCTGGGGAAAAAAGTACATGGAAGGTAAAATTTTATTAGCATGACAACACCTAGAAACAACAAGGCTTTCTTCTTTCGTTTTGTGCCCAGCAATGAGCACAAGCAATTTGACTTATATTTGCCATAAATGTTGATATAAGAATGTTATCATAGTAATTCCTTCTGAATATTTTTCTTTTTAACATATATTTTCTAATCATTTGTGCAATCAGAAATGTTATGCATTGATATTTGTTTAATATTATGAAAAATCTCTTTAGCCAAATATATTTATCAGTTTATCCATCTCATTATGATTGAAAATATTTGTAACCTTTTCTACCTAAACAGGATGGTTGAAATGTTTTACAGGCTTTTAATGATTCTTTCTCTTCATTTCTTTTTAAATAGGTCACTTTTATTTTTTAGAAGGGCAAAATGATGCTCTGCTTTGTGGCAACAGCTCAGATGCAGGGTAAGTGGTGCTTCCTATTGAGTTTCAGTCCACACTGCTCCATCAATGTCAATAACTTGCCACCCCCCACTCATCCAGTCCCGCTCACTCCTCACTGAAAACCCTCCATAAATTCTACTTCACGGCAACTCTCAGAATAGCCAGGATAAAGTGTAGATTCTCACCTCCTTTACACTTCACAATACACTCTTTTGCAGCAATTATTTTTCTATACTAGGTCACATGTAATCTAATTTAGTTCAATGAAAAATAGAGAATAAAGCAGTATACCTATAATATGCATCTGAAGCTTAATAGAATTCTTAAGCACACACTTTTATAAATGTGATATTTTATATATAATACTATGATCTCCAGAGCTTAAAATGTAAGATCTCTGAAGATAGTGTTAGTATCTGAGACATGAGGAGTATTTAGTATATTTTGGCGAAGTGGTTAAAAGCATAAACTGGAGAGCCTGCATAGATTCAAACTTTGACTCCATCATATAATCTCACTTCCACTTGCCTTCATTTGCTCATATGACAAATGGGTGTAATAATAGGGGTTTTGTGATAATGAAGTGGATTAATAAATATAGCCATTTAGATCACTCAGTAGTGCCTGTAAATATTATTGTTGAAATTATGCAAACATTTGTTATTAAAAAATACGGAGCTGAAGCCTGGGAAAATTTAAAGAAACAGTTAATTTCTCTATTAAGCAAGATTTTAGAGCCACACACAGAAGTCTAATGCATTTTCTTTGGACGATGATACTGTAAACATTAGTATCCAGTAAGAAAATTCCCAGTGACAATAGGCTCTGCATTTGGCTCCTATGATCAGCACTATGCTGCCTTTATCTTCAGATTCCAGTGATAAGTAAATCACACAGATTTTATTTCCTTGTGTGTACTGTAATAAATGCTTTACATACAGTATCTTCTTCAATGCTTCAAATTCTTGAGATGGTTTCTCTTATTAGCCCATTCTCACATGCAAGGTGCCTGAATATTAGCAAGTTAAGAAATTTGCCAAGATCATTCAGCTCAGAAGTGTCAGGCAAGACGTTGAAGCCAGGTCTGCTTGATCTTCAGGGTTCTACTACGGCATTTTTACCACACAGTGCCATTCACTCCCTTCAGCATGCTCCATCTATCCTTTTTTCACTTCTTTGCCCTGTTCTCACACTCACACACATTTCTACCCCAAGACATCTTCAGCGAAAATCAACTTTTTCCTTGCAGACATTTTTATCTGTCCTTAAGTCCCAGAAGATATTAATCATGATATGTTTGCTTTTATATGGAGACACGATAAATATAATAATGACAATTATCAATCACAGAGGAATCTATAAAGTAGACCTAATAGATTCTGTTATTACATAAATCAGTCCACAAGTGCTGAATTAAATACTAGGTCAGGTGAGAGAAATCAGCCTTTTTCTAGTGCCCATATAAAATAGACATTGGCATCTATTAAAACAGAAAAACTAAGTAGCAGACTTGCAGTTATTGACTTCCTCTCTTTCCTCTAAACTAATTACAGCCAGTGTCCTGAAGGATACATCTGTGTGAAGGCTGGTAGAAACCCCAACTATGGCTACACGAGCTTTGACACCTTTAGTTGGGCCTTTTTGTCCTTATTTCGTCTCATGACTCAAGACTTCTGGGAAAACCTTTATCAGCTGGTGAGAACAGATAAAATGATTTTTCTGAGAATCATAAAACACTGAGCTCAAGAGAATTGCTATAGAATACTTTATTACTTAGAGTGTGAGCTTGTAACATCCTATATACAATTTATTAAAATCTCTCTTTCATTTTGCAGACTCTACGTGCTGCTGGGAAAACATACATGATATTTTTTGTGCTGGTCATTTTCTTGGGCTCATTCTACTTAATAAATCTGATCCTGGCTGTGGTGGCCATGGCCTATGAGGAGCAGAATCAGGCCACCTTGGAAGAAGCTGAACAGAAGGAAGCTGAATTTCAGCAGATGCTTGAACAGTTGAAAAAGCAACAAGAAGAAGCCCAGGTATAGTGAACAAGCATACAGTTCTTTGTTTTTCTTTATCTGAATTCTTTGACCTAAATTTTGAGGTCAGTGGCAGGGCAGTGGACATTAGAAATGGGTCGTATGTGTTTGGTAAGTGCTAGGTGCCTGTTTGGGTATTAAGAAGTTATTACTTTATTGCAGTGATCTCTGTCAATTATAATGGCATCAAAACATGGGAAATTATAATTGCTTTACTGACATTTTTTCTCCCTTGTGGCTTCTTGAGGAAATTAACTATTAACAAATGCCTCAGTTATTCAAATTTACAGAGTAGATAAACCTACGTATCCTCAACTAAAGTATTTCCTTATGGGAAGAGGAATTCACTTACATTTGCTTCTTCATTGCAGTATCACCAGAGGTGGCAAGGGTCAGAAAACCAGAATCAAACTGAGAACATTATTTCACTGAGTCTGGAAAGGCAAAGGCTTATTCAGTATTTGTTTTCTTTTTTTTTTTATAAAGTGTACAAATGCAAGTGTGTGGGTTACTTCAATAAAACACTGGTGTATAGCATATTATAACATTAGCAATCTCTGCCTCCTACTCTATAAAACCTTTAATTTGGACTTGACGAGTCTTCAACATAAGGCAAGAATTGCTCTAATTATATTTGCTTGATTTAATGGCATTAACTACCACAATTCCCTATTTTTGTCTTTTCTTGTATGTTGAATACAATTCCCTGTCATCTCTGAGTATTCCTAAATATGTAATAAAACTCAAAGTATATTGATGTAATAACAACAATATTAAACATTGTTTTTCTGCCAAAACTACTGTTATACTTTTTACAAATTCATGCAGATGCCATGATCTGGGATTCTCTCATAAAAAACCTGTATTATGTCTTTGTTGTGCATTCCTTAGTGAAATACTCAATTGAAATAATGGAAAAAAATGTCAATGAAATAAAACACGTGTCTGAATTACATTTAATAATTCAGACTAGCACTAAATTTCTTTACTGTGTGAAAATGGAAGCAAAGGAAAATGTATATCAGATTTAAATAGGAAGCCTTTAATTCCTAAATCATTTCCTTCTTAAAATATTGTTTAAATTATAGAAAAAAGCTATTATGGCTTTTGAGTGTCTTACTCATATTATTAGGTAATTAGGCATCATAGTGTGAGGACAGAAGTTTCTCATCAAAGCCGCATGGATCATCTTCCATATGACTACTCATTTTATTCTTTGATTGGTCTAGTAACAATGTACTGTTTTCTAAAATATTGAACAAAATGGAGAATTATTTCTTGAGATTATCTTCATGATATTGCAGCTAAGTTAGCAGTAACATGATAATATTTTTTTTAAGTTTATATGCAACTTCCACTTTGCATCTTTCTAGGCAGCAGCTGCGGCTGCATCTGCTGAATCAAGAGACTTCAGTGGTGCTGGTGGGATAGGCGTTTTCTCAGAGAGTTCTTCAGTAGCATCTAAGCTGAGCTCCAAAAGTGAAAAGGAACTGAAAAACAGAAGAAAGAAAAAGAAACAGAAAGAACAGTCTGGAGAAGAAGAGAAAAATGACAGAGTCCGAAAATCAGAATCTGAAGACAGCATAAGAAAAAAAGGTTTCCGTTTTTCCTTGGAAGGAAGTAGACTGACATATGAAAAGAGGTTTTCTTCTCCACACCAGGTAAAAATATTAG
This sequence comes from Cebus imitator, assembly GCF_001604975.1. Lineage (NCBI taxonomy): Eukaryota > Metazoa > Chordata > Mammalia > Primates > Cebidae > Cebus > Cebus imitator. Next base: position 9,601,771 of record NW_016107325.1, read on the forward strand.
ATTACATGAATTGTGTTGTCGTAAAATATTTTTAAAGAATATGCCAGAATTTGATGGAGAGAAAACTGCCTTCCACCTGAATGGCGCAATACTTTCAGAGTAGTGATGATTATCTAGTGTTTTGGCCATCACTTCAGAGAACTTGTGAATTTTACAACTTTTTGGAACCCCAGAAAGAAAATTTTAGATCCCTCTGGGTTTGGAAATATTTGTGGTTTTGAGTTTTTCTTAAAGACTCAAAGATCTTGGATAAATTTTCCACAGGAGGAATTATCAGCAGATGGTTCCCATCTCCTCTTAACTATGTGCATGGAGCCAGTGAAATGTGGGTTTTCTGAGTGACAAATTCCCAGAAGTGGTCCAGAGACTTTCAGGCCATCTGCAAGGTTGTTCCCTTCAGGTGCAAACATCACAGGCAAAGTGCATTCTTCATGCCCTTGTTTCAAATGGGACTGAAACAAAGTATCTCTAAAAGTAGCCAAACTCTCAGACAGGCAGGTACTGAGGAAGATTTACGACATGAAATAAATAGCAGTGTTTAGTTGTACTTGATTATCAGTATTTCATGTTAAACATGGGACCTGCATTCAAAGACAACTGTGATTTATAAATTGCAAAAAAATATTCACTGGATGCCTCTGCCTTTTGTACCCGTACAAGTTGTTGACATTTTAAAATTTAGGATCCTAATTGTCTTCGAAATTACCAAGATGATTCCCAGAAATACACAGTATCTGAGAAGACAGTTTCACCAGGAGTGAAATCTTATTATCTATACAATAACAATAACAATTACAACATTGATAATGGCCAATATTTATACATTGTGTTGTTATTTGTGACTTTAATTCATTTAAACCTTTCACTATAACCCTAGGTAAGTTCTAATTTAATTAATATGCCCAATTTTTATATGTGAGGAGAATCAGGGGCTGTATTCTTTTTTGAGTACCTATTATATGCTTAGCATTCTTTTTACACTTTCATAATTAATGCTAACAGTTTTGTGGAATAGTATTATTTTCATTATGGTTTTGGATCAGTAAAGTTAAATAATTGCACAATGTCATATAGTTATTTAGAGCTGAGTTGGTATTCAAAGTTTGCCTGGTACTAAAAACCTTAAAATTTCCACTTTGTCAAGCTGCCTATGAAGAATACCTTTAGAAGCTGATGAGAAAATTTACAATATGACTTTATTTAAAAGACACAATAGCATTATACTTTCTCTTTCACCTTTTTATAGTATAGACAAGCTCACATAAGCTTATATGTGAGATATATATATATATATATATATATATATATATATATATATAAATTTTTGTAGGTCAGCCGTAATCATTCCAAATCCAAATACCATCATAAGATAGGATAAATTGGGGATGAACTCAAATTTAAAATAGGAGCTTTAAACTAAATATCAAAATTTACTTGTTGTCTTCATTTTGTTGTCACAGTCATGATGATTCCATTCATAGAAACATTAATCAATAAATGGGAATCCTTAAAAGCCAAATCCTCTGTTTACAGCATTAGTCATTCCGAAAAGGAAGAAAAGAAGAAAAAGAAAGGGAGGGAGAGAGAGAGATTGAGGTGGGAAAAAAGGGAGCAAAGGAGATTGGAAGGTAGAGTATTTTTGCCTACATTTTTACCTAAGTTTGTTTAAATTTTTGTTTCCCAGCTAGTTGGGCATTATAAGTGATCACTGACTTAGAAGACATGGCATGGCTGTCTCAAATTGATACTTGTTTCTTAAGTGGTCTCTATATAAAAATAGATTTAAAGACTTTATTTTGCTTAATAAAGAAATATTCAAACAAGTGTCTAAGAGATTGGAGAGAGAAAGAGAAAAAGACATAGGGAATGGGAGAGAAAGACAAAGAGAGGGGGAAGAGGAGAAAAGGAAGAAAGGAGGAGAGACAGAAAACCCTGAAATCACACCAACCCACACTGCAGGCCCTGAAAGTAATACTGAAAATAGCAAATCAGACAGAAGTACTTAACCTTGGTACAGTAATAGAGGGCCCATCACATTTGTTAGATTTTCAAGAGTTCAAGACCCCAAAGTATTAGGAATTATTGTTTTGTGATGACATGAGAGTGTTGGTAACCATCTCTGTGTTTGTGTTGAAAAACTATACAATGTAAGCCTTTACTGCAAGATTATAATTTCCTTAGTAGAGTAAGTGGAAATATGAAATGTTTATTAGACTCGGATTTGACTCGTTAGTGTGGTAGAGAGGGGAGAAGAAAGTCAAGTGTGTAATCTCTAATCACGTTTCAAGATAATCTGGATTTTTTTTGAAACCCTTATAAGACACAATTTACATTAGAACCTGATCCTGAAAAAAAAAAAGACACAATTAACCTTAAATTATTATTTTATAATTTATTTGTGACAAGCTAGGAGTTTTACTTTTTAAAGATTCATTTGGAATGGGTAATTTTTCTTACTGGCTGTCTTTTTTGTGTCTTACAGCATTTGATTACTATGCATTTATGTAATTAATGTCAGCAATAAAAGTTCATGCTAACAGATGGGACACGATCACTTCTCATATAGCTTCAACATGTAAACTATGTTTTTGTATGGCTTAATTCATCCATGCTCCTTGAGAAACACGCAATTTTATAACTTACTTTCTTTCAACCCTTTTATGGCTCCAGTTGAATGGGGTTCTAGCAGTTAAAATATAAACTCTTGCTGAAAGAGACACATTCTTTACTGCCAAGCATGTATTGTTTGCCTTTCTTTTTCAGTTAATGATGAGCAATAGGTCACACATCCTTTTAACTGTTATGTCCTCATAGCTAATTTAAAGTTCCTTGTGAGAAGAGAGAAAGGAGACATGAAAGAAGATGGATAGTCTAAGGCTTCAAAAATACCTGCTTGTATGGAAAACAATAAAAGAATGAATCTTACTATTATAGTTAATAGGATAAAAAAGCATGGAAACAACCAAAGGAGAGGTGACTTCTGTTGTGGGAGCAGTAACTCTTCTTAGAAGTGCTTCTTACTGTAAATAGTGAATAGAATCACATAAGATAGTGTTTAATGTTTAAAGACATATAATAGACACTAACAGATACTATTGAGAAAAAGTAATTCTTTTGCTGGAAAGAAAATAAAAAGCATCCATATTGGTCAGTGTATCACCCTGCTGATAAAGACATACCTGAGACTAGGGAATTTACCAAAAAAAGAGATTCAGTTCCACATGGCTGGGGAGGCCTCACGATCATGGCAGAAGGCAAGGAGGAGCAAGTCACATTTTATGTGGATGTGGCAGACAAAGACAGAGTGAAAGCAAGCAGAAGAGGTTTTTCCCCATAAAACCATCAGATCTCGTGAGACTCATCCACTACCATAACAGTATGGGGGAAACTACTGCCATGATTTAACTATCTCCCACCAGTTCCCTTCCACAACAATGGGAATTATGGGAGATATAACTCAATATGAGATCTGGGTGGGGACACAGCTAAACCATGTCATTCTGTCCCTCCCAAATCTCATGTCCTCACATTTCAAAAGCAATCATGCCTTCCCTGCAGTCCCCCAAAGTCTTAACTCATTTCAGGATTAATTCAAAAGTCCACAGTCCAAAGGCTCATTAGGGACAGGGCAAGTACCTTCTGCCTATGAATCTGAAAAGTCAAAAGCAAGATAGTTACTTCCTAGATACAATGGGGGTACAGGCATTAGTAAATACAGCCATTCCAAATGGGAGAAATTGGCCAAAGCAAAGGGGCTACAGGCTCCAAGAAAGTTCAAAATCCAGCAAGGCAGTCAAATCCTAAAGCTCCAAAATGATCTCCTTTGACTCCATGTCTCACAGCCAGGTTATGCTGATGCAAGAGGTGGGTTCCCATAGTCTTGGGCAGCTCCACCCCTGTGGCTTTGCAGGGTACAACCTCCTTCCTGGCTGCTTTCACGGGTTGGCTTTGAGTGTTTGTGGCTTTTCCAACTGCATAGTGCAAGCTGTTGGTGGATCTGTTATTATTCTGGAGTCTGGAGGATGGTGGCTCTCTTCTCACAACTCCATGAGACAGTGCCCCAGTAGGCACTCAGTGTGGGGGCTCCAACCTCATGTTTCTCTTCCTTAGCATCTTAGCAGAGGTTCTCTATGAGAGCCCTGCCCCTGCAGCAGACTTCTTGCTGTACCTCCAAGCATTCCATACATTTCCTCTGAAATCAAGGCAGAGGTTCCCAAATCCCAATTCTTGACTTCTATGCGCTGGCAGGTTCAAAATCATGTGGAAGCTGCCAATGCTTGAGGCTTGCACCCTGTGAAGCTATTGGCCTAGCTCTACATTTGCCCCTTTCAACCATGGCTGGAGTCACAGGGATACAGGGCACCAAGTCCTAGGCTGCACACAGCATGAGACCGGGTGCTCGGCCCATAGAACGACTTTTTCCTCTTAGGCCTCCAGGCCTGTGATGGGAGGGGCTACTGCAAAGGTCTCTGACATGCCCCATTGTCTTGAGGATTAACATTCATCTCCTCATTACTTATGCAAAATGGGAGACATTTTCCCCATTGTCTTGGGTATTAACATTCAGCTGCTCATTATTTATGCAAACTTCTGCAGCTGGCTTAAATTTCTTTTCAGAAAATGGGCTTTTCTTTTCTTTTGCATTGTCAGGCCGCAAATTTTCTGAACTTTTATGCCCTGCTTACCTTATGAAACTGAATGCCTTTAACAATGCCCAAGTCACCTCTTGAATGTCTGCTGCTTAGAAATTTCTTCCGCCACATACTCAAAATCATCTCTCCCAAGTTCAAAGCTCTGCAGATGTCTAGGACAGGGGCGAAATGCCACCAGTCTCTTTGCTAAAACATAACAAGAGCCACCTTTACTCCAGTTCCCAACAAGTTCCTCATCTCCATCTGAGACTACCTCAGCCTGGACCTTATTGTCCGTATTGGTATCAGATTTTTGGTCAAAGCTATTCAACAAGTCTCTGGGAAGTTCCAAACTTTCCCACATTTTCCTGTCTTTTTCTGAGGCCTCCAAACTGTTCCAACCTGTGTGTGTTACCCAGTTCCAAAGTCGCTTCCACATTTTGGGTTATCTTTTTAGCAGTGCCCCATTCCTGGTACCAATTTACTGTATTAGTCTGTTTTCATGCTGCTAATAAAGACATACCTGTGACTGGGCAATTTGCCAAAGAAAGAGGTTTAATTGGACTTACAGTTCTACATGGCTGGGGAAGCCTCACAATCATGGCAGAAGGCAAATCACATCTTACGTGGATGGAGGCAGGCAAAGTGAGAGTGAGAGCCAAGCAAAAGGGATTACTCCCCAATAAAACTGAGACTCATGAGACTTATTCACTACCACAAGAACAGTATGGAGGAAACTGCCTCCATGATTCAACTATTTCTCACCAGGTCCCTCCCCGAGCAATAAAACGATGGAAGATGGTAAATCAAGATAAGGTCTGGGTGGGGACACAGCCAAATCATATTACTTAGAAATAAATATAAAAACCTAGATATTAATAAGTATAAAATAATGGTGTTCATTGGTTTTAAACCTTTGGCAAGAAAAAGATCAAACCAATAATACTTAAATTATGAAATTAGTCTTATTTCCATCAATAATCACTTAAATCCAATGCAAGTAAAAAAGAGAATGCATTACATGATGTAAATACTGTCTGTGAGTAGCTTTACGCATGAGTGGACCCAGAAGCTCAAGACATGCTATCATGACCGTTGTCCTTTTCCATATCTGAATCCAGGTTTCTCCTACATGGTGGCAAGATGCCACTGCAGCTCCAAACTTACAGCCAATATTTTTAGCAGCCTCAAGTGAAAAATCACCATTTCCTCAACAGTTGTAAAAGACAGGGATATCTTTCAATTGATCAAGCAGGATTCCATGCCCATCTTTAAACTATGTGTAGAATACATTGATTGGCTAGGCTTAGGACATTGCCTGGGACATTAGGAGACCCTAACCTCAATTCCTGGATCTAGCAGGAATTGAGGTTAGGGTCCCCCAGGTTACCTGGTCTGAGAGTTGAGGAGCATTTCTCAAGGATAATCAGAGTACTGATCTTTTAAAAGCTTTAGGTGGTTGTGATCAGATTCTTTTTTTTTTTAATTGCATTTTAGGTTTTGGGGTACATGTGAAGAACATGCAAGATTGTTGCATAGGTACACACATGACAGTGTGATTTGCTGCCTTCCACCCCTTCACCTATATCTGGCATTTCTCCCCATGCTATCTCTCCCCAACTCCCCACCCCCTGCTGTCCCTCCCCTCTTTCCCTCTGACAGACCCCAGTGTGTGATGCTTCCTCCCTGTGTCCATGTGTTCTCATTGTTCAACACCCACCTATGAGTGAGAACATGCGGTGTTTGATTTTCTGTTCTTGTGTCAGTTTGCTGAGAATGATGGCTTCCAGGTTCATCCATGCCCCTACAAAGGACATGAACTCATCGTTTTTTATGGCTGCATATTAAGTTTTTGTAAATATTGCCCTCAGATTTCTTGAGACAGATGAAAGGGTGAAAATTGGGGAATAAATCATACTGTTATTTCAGCTTGATTTAATTTATTCATGAAGACCATCATAAAATATGCAAAGGGAAGTGGAGAAGCTGCCCCTTGTACTATAATTAAACGTCCCTACTAGCAAGATTAATTATATTTCCTCTATGGTAAGATTTGCATCAGGGTGTGGTCACTAGTGAATTCTTACTGGCTATATTTTTGACTTCAAAGGATCTAAAGTTAGGTTTGTGTTTAATTGTTTTCCATTGGATTGTTAACTGAAGTTAACTTCCAAAGAAGGGTCTATCAAAAGTATCAGTTGCAGATGCCAGTAACGGAACAAAACAATATTATGGGGACACTTCTGACTATGTTGGGGTAGGGGTAGAGTAGAAGAAAAGAGAGAAGATGAAAAATGGAGGAAGGAGAAAAAGGAAAAGTGAAATAGAAAAGGTGAACCTTGTAGAAATTGCCAAAATGCCACCAGCAGTCATTACAGGCGCCCTTGGTTCCACATGTCCAATGACTTATCCCTGAGTAAGTCAACCACTATGACACAATGAATCGATTCGTGTTTTTCAGAATGTCAGCTCTTAATTCTGTTCATCTGGTTTTTGTTTTTTTCTCTTGTTGTTTATAGTCCTTACTGAGCATCCGTGGCTCCCTTTTCTCTCCAAGACGCAACAGTAGGGCGAGCCTTTTCAGCTTCAGAGGTCGAACAAAAGATATTGGCTCTGAGAATGACTTTGCTGATGATGAGCACAGCACCTTCGAGGACAATGACAGTCGAAGAGACTCTCTGTTTGTGCCGCACAGACATGGGGAACGACGCCATAGCAATGTCAGCCAGGCCAGCCGCGCCTCCAGGGTGCTCCCCATCCTGCCCATGAATGGGAAGATGCATAGTGCTGTGGACTGCAACGGTGTGGTCTCCCTGGTTGGGGGTCCTTCTACCCTCACATCTGCTGGGCAGCTCCTGCCAGAGGTGAGGCCAATTAAAACTGCAGCTGATGGGAAGAGAGTTGTGGCTGGTGCAAGCAGGGGTGTTTTTCCATTTTCACATCTAAGAATTTTGTTGAGTTTGTTGTCCCAAGACTGGGAGTTTGTTCAATCAAGCTATTAACTTATCTTGTCAAATTGTTCTATTTAGACTTTTCTACAAAGTAATTAAAATCTAGGTTGGCTTTCAGAGAATATAATTAGAAGTATTCTTTCATCATTATTACTATAGTATGAAACTTGCCAAAAAGCAAAGCAACAATTTATCAAGCATAATGTATGATTCATATAATTAAACTAAATCCAAGGAAATTAATGCTCACAAATTAAATAAATACTTATCTTAAGGATTTTGTGATTGTTGTTCATTTAAAAGGAGGCTTGAATACTTCCACTTGCAGTAGATACTATTACTAAATAGATTTAAATCCCATAGTGCAGCATTGCCTCTCTTAGCAGGTCAGAGTGTTGTAACCTTTTTAGCATCCACTCTAATGATCTCAGCCATTGTAAATTTGTATAGTGAAGAAGCCACTCAAAAAGTACCTGGTACAGAATCATGGGTTGTCATTTTTAGAGCAGATTTCAATTTTTATATTACTGTCATAAATTCTTATTGTAAACAAAGTGGTCCAAAATCAATCATATGGAAAAGAGTTTCAACTACATACTAGAAACTTATAAAACTATATTGTTGAAATTACTTCATAAACCATAAGATGCTTTTAATGTTGGTATTAAATAAAACTTCATTAGCTAGAAAAAAAATATTTTGGCAATGTCACTTGATTGTATTTTATAGCAAATTAAAATGTCTTCTTGTGTATTTTTTACATAGCTCCGTTTATTATAATTGGACAAGCTCTTTGAGCCACATCAAAATGATATGGAGTTAGTTTTCAGTCACCTAATGGAAGAGCTTCTTATCTTGAATTATAAAATAGACATTATCTTCTTCACATTTTTTGCATGGCCTCTCCCCACCTCTTTCTACTAGAGAAGTGTCCAGGTATCCTGTAGTCAGGTTGAATCATGAGAAAAGTAGAACTTCTTAGTGGAGAAACCAGAAGAATAAAGAGAGAAAATAGCAACTCTTCTTAAAAAATGATCATAGCTAACCATGTACTGGACACTGGCCAGAACATTTTACATGTGTTAATTCATTTAACCCTCACAACAACCCTTTTTGATAGTTACTAATATTATCCCAATTTTACAGAGGAGGAAACTGAGGCCTGTGCATGGTGGAGCTAAGATTTGACCCCAGGTATGCTAGTTACTGAACCTACATCCTATCAATGCTGAAATATTACCTCCCATTGAGTTATTTTTAATTGCTTCAAATTGAAAAGAAGAGATGGTTAAGGAAACAAACACTTAAACACTTTCATTTTAACCAATTTTTCTCAAAATATGCTTCACCTTCATACTACTTATATCAGAATCTCATGAGATTCTTCTTAATATTAGAGATTCCTATGCCTACCCAGACCAAAACACTAATGAGAACAAGGTCTGGGATCTTTCTCTTTAACAAGCATCCCACATAATTATTATATATAATAAAGTATGTTTATCACTGATCTTGATAAATATTAACTGAGTAAACAAAAACAAATCTATAATTACCATGCATAAATACAGAGAGAATGTCAGTCTGTCAGAAATTATTAGCATTTATCAATAATTATCATAAATCTCCCTTCCTATCATAGAGGATGGGACAAATCTCTGAAGGCAAAGTTGGGCCCGCTTGAAGCAGATCTTCGTGTGATCCCTTTATTTCCTATTTCCTCAACTTCATTCTTCAATCTTACAATTTTAGGTGCTTTGAGGCAGGGCACTGTACTACTGCAAAGTTGAGCTCAAGGTGTAGACAAATGAAGTAGGCTTTTGGAGGATGTAGAGAGGAAATGACAATAGAAAATAAATAGCTATGGGCAAATGACATCCTCAAAAGCACCTAAGTCCCTGTACTTCACACATAAATCCAATCGAGGCAATTTAACTTAAGAATTTTCTTAGTAATGGTGTTAGAAGTTTTGCAATCTATTTGAAAATTAGACAAATCTAGGGTTGTACATGTGCTTCTGTATAGAACAGAAGGGATCAGATAATCCTCAGGTGACCCTATTTTTTTTTTCTTCTTAAACCTTTGCATCTTTCTGATAAACTGAAATATTTTAAATTCTGAGAGGCACCATTTTGATTAAAATAGTTTTATTTTTAGAGATAGGTTATTTCTTTTCTCATTAATCTTACTTCTTTTTATCTTAAAATTAATTTTAGAATGACATGTATGAATGTTTATTACCATTAGTGACAATTATATCCATTGAGCAGAAATTTTGGTTTTGAATATGTATGCATTAGAATAATTCAGGTTACAAAAGATCAAATACTGCTAATTGTTCACATCATAATAGAATATGACCAAAATAAATAATATTTTGATCATATTATTATATTTAGATCATATTGTTCTTTTAGAAATAAAGTCCTCAAACAAATAAAAGTTTTAAATTTATTATTGACACTCAGACCTGCATTTGAAATTCTTTAGCTTTACCCTTTTTTCCTGAGATGATTAACATCATTGTTTGATCTCCTGAAGTAGAAATAAATTTTTGCCCGTGTTGAAATCCTGATGAGTTTATTTTGGAAGAGGAGATTATCAGATCATTGTATCAATACTAAAAATCATAGTCCCTCACATTGGTATTGTCTCCTTACATTAGAGTTTCAATGCCAAGGGTGGATTGTTTTGTGGATAAAGTTGTTTTTTAAATATAAGACAAAGTTATAGATTAATTCTAAAATACAGTGTTATGATTAGGGATGTTGGGAAATGTTACCTGTCTCTAATAAATGAGAAAGCATTTTACAACGGGAATTCACATTTTAGGGGAACTATTACTGATGCATATGAAGAAAACTTTCCAACATCTTTGTTTGTATATTAAACTATATGAATATGTGTCTATAAAGATCTAAAAACTCAACTTGAGTGAAAATTAGGAAACAATATGTTTCTGTCTGAAGTCCTAAGTAGGATTGGCTGAAATGCTAACAGACTATCTATCCAGCAGTAGGCCTGGTCTCTCCAGTCCAAAGCCCTGGGATGGAGGAATAGGAAAGCTGATCTTGGCAAACCCAAGGCTTCCCAAAAGCTGAGAATCTGATGGACTTTCAAACATTCCCTGAGAATTATAATTCCAACAATATCTTAGTGAGCTTTTTACATCTGAGAAAGCATGGTGTACTTTTAGTTAAGTAACACCGGATATAGGAATGCTTTGGGCTTTGCTGCCTTCAAAAATAGTGATTATTTCATCTGAAATTCTATTTTTAGGGCACAACTACGGAAACAGAAATAAGAAAGAGACGGTCCAGTTCTTATCATGTTTCCATGGATTTGTTGGAAGATCCTACATCAAGACAAAGAGCAATGAGTATAGCCAGTATTTTGACCAACACCATGGAAGGTATGTCAAAAGTCTTGCATCATAGTTACTTGGTGCTTTGGTAAGAATGAAAAAACACTTCATAAATCCCAATAAAATACTTTCTGACTTTGATACTGTATCATCATTATACATTTTACTAAGTAAAAGTAAAATCTGTGCACAACACATGGATTCTAATATGTTCCATAGAATTTTTTTATATTTATTCTGCAGAAAGCTGCTGTAAATTTAAGGTATATTTTGAACACCACTTTCATACATTAAATTCTAAACATTGAAACTTGTTGTGTGCATGACGTTGAAAAGAATGTAAAGATAAGTGCTTATCCTTATGACGACGCTAACCTGTTTGGATTGTATTAACTGCTTGAGACACAAGTTATACAATTCTATGACTTAACCAGAAATATAAATTAAAAATGTGAATTAAGGTTTAATATTAATCTTCTTGAAGCAAAGTGTTTAAAATTTTATAGTTCTACTTTTGCCTTTCTCTGACCAGCTTCTTACAGTTTACCAGCTTTCTCTTTAGTTGAAGATTTTATGTAAATAGTTAACATAATGTTTAGAAGTCTGGATCTCAGAATGCCAAAATAAAGACTTTGGGGACAGCTTAATCTGTGATCAATTTCCGGCTCTGCCATGTGTTAAGTGTGCTAATTTATGACTCTGGATTTCAGTCTCCTCATCAATAAAATGTGGATGATAATGTTTAGGCATAAAGTTGTTGAATGGATTAAATAAGCCTTCTTAGATAAAACACTGATGTACTTGGCATGCCGAAGATAGTTAATAAATATAATAATTATTCGTTGTTTCGTTGTTATTTTTGTTAATTCACATGTTTTTGTCTTTCCATACTGTAAGAGAATTCAAACAACTATGAACTTCAACTACTTGGAAAATATTTTCATGTAAAATGTATTCTATCCCCCTTCCTTGCCCTTCTATTTCTTTCTCTTCCTATCTCTTTACAAAACCTTCTTCCTTGCACCCCTCCCCAGGTATGTGTGTGAGTGTGTGTGTGTGAGTGTGTGTGTGTGTGTGTGTGTTGAAGTGTGAGAGAAGAAGAGAAAAGGAGAAGAGAAAAGGAGAATGAAAGCGAAAGAAAGCAAGCATACACATGCTTTTCTTGTTGCTAGAGTTTCTCTTGAGATTGGATAGATTCCCAGAATAATTCTTTTCCAGTCTTTATGCAAAGATCTCATAATACTATTAATACTAATACCAAAAGCCTGAAAGTCACAGCCAAAAATAAACTCACAGTGTAGATGACCGTGTATATCACAGACAAGTCAGTATTACAAGACCCAATTTTCATAATGTCCTAATGCAGTATCAGAAACCTTTTCACTGATTTCAATGGAATATTAAACTCTAGTACGTTCTTCCCCAACCTCGCCTGCGTTAGCTTGCACTCCCTCTTCCCCCCAGCTGCCAGTAGCTTGCTCCTCCCTGTCCCTCCAGGTAAATCTTTTGAAGATTGTCTGGCCTTCTGCTCCTTGCCATAGCAAAACCACTGAGAGGAAGCTGCCAGTGGTTCTGCTACCGATGTCAGCAGCATGTCTGCTCCCTAAAGCAGGAAGTAGAGAAGGAGACAGGGTAAGTCTAAATCAACAGTCATGCTTTGCACTTCTGATAGCATTAAGTTTGAGCTAAATAAGACATTACTTACAAAACATCAAATATCCACAAGATTGGACTTGACCATTAATTAAGATTTGGAGTTCAAAATAAACGCACCCACACCTCTCTCCATGGAACTACATGACACAGAGTTGCTTAGGATGGAAAGGATGTCCTAGAAATAAGCGCAACCTAGGAAGCTGAAGACTGAGAGTGTTTTCATTTTATTATCTGCAGAGCTTTTGACTTTGTATACTTGTGAGGAATGATGGCCAAGTTTGTACTCTGTTTTTATGAATTATCTAGAATGAAAACTGACTTTTCTTTATTCAATTGTATGTAGACACGTTGAGTGTGACGTTGGTAAAGGCTGATTGTTAGCAATATCACATACATGCATACTCAAGCTGACTTAAGCTAGTCTTCCCAACCCCCTTTTTTTTTTGGTCTCTGAGAATGGGGCAAAGTTTTCTTGGTTGACATAATCTCTTTATTTGGAGAACCCTTCTTCTAAGTCTGATCATTGTTTAGTTCACCTTCCCTTCTATGAACCAGGCTTGTTGATCCGGTTGGCAATTTTTGTTTTCCTTCTTTTTAACTACAGCCAAGTCTCCATTGTTCCGGGTTATGGATGGCCTCATGCTTCACGAAGCTGTAGTGGATTAGCAAAAATGAATCATTTGCTTTTCAAATTTTTAAAAATGCAAAACCACATAGAAATGTTTTCTGGTCACACCTTTGTGAAGGATGGTGGGAGGGTGAGTTAGAAGCACCTAAAGAATCAAGGTGAGCCAGCAGAAGACACAGACTTATTATAAGTGATTCTCAGTGTGGATGACCCACACAGGAATAATGGAGATGTGGCTGCAGTTCTCTCGTGAATGCTTCACTTTTTTTTAAAGTGTGAGATTCCCTTTCTTTTTTTTTGGAATGAATAATTGAATTATTTTATTTTAGAACGTAGACAACTTCGTTCCGGTTATTCCTACTGTCAAGATGAGCCACACTTGCTGGATTTCATTTTTTGAACTTTTCTCCAGTTTATTTTTTTTCTATGCAATTCCTGTTTGCTTCTCTTTGTTTGCTAAATGACAGCTGGCATGGAAAGAAAAAGTCTTATTATGACAGTGTGCAGACAAAATTAAATTTTGTAGTTTCTCTTTTGTTATTTACTGTAAATAATAATATCTTCTTTTTACCTTTAATGTAAATATAAGGTTATTTGGGAGTTGAGAAGTATTTACAAAATAGCTAGTGCCTATTAACTATACTTTTTTTCTGAATTATAAATCAAGTATTATTTATTGTTTACAACATTACATATTAAGAGAAATGAAAACAAATTTTGCACTAGAAGAATTTCAATATCCAAAGACACAATTAAAAAGTCTATCTTTAAGGGAAATATTAAAAACAATAAGCAATAAATTAATTTACTTAGGAAAATAGTATTACAGAATTAATTCATGGCAAATGTAGAAGAAAAATTATTGTCTGTGGTTGTGACTGTCCTTTCATGTGCTGGTTCCACGCTTACAAGGTTTAGTACATAGTAAACTGTGCCAGATGTGGACAGGTGTTCCAGTTGCCACGGTAATATTAAAGTGACTGAGTAGAGTCAACTATGCCATGGATTTAATAAGAAGAAACCTTGCCTCTATTTCACTGTTAAGAGGTGATGGCCACATTTTTGGCAGAACAGGTAACAGGATGTACAGCAATGATATTGACAGAAGACAACAAATGCCACATATTTTTCTTGCTCATAAGTTGACGAAGAGATTATCTTGACAAAGGAAGATGGCAGACAATTTTTTGCTTCCTAATTCTCCAAATTTCTTTGCTGATATTTACCAAATTTCAGTATTTTGAGTATCACCTTAAAGATCTGTGCATTTAAATGCTTTTACAAAACTGTGTTTTGAATGATGTCACATCATAGGACCTGATAAGAAATGCTTTACATAGGTCCTTATTGTATTTACTCTAAGATACTACTAAAGCTGTCATTTAATGTGAAGTTATACTCTTTGTCCCATAGGAAGAACTGTATTTTCCTTTTTAATACATTGTGCTGCTCTTGAATAACTGGCTTATTTATGTCAAAGTCATTGTGCATTATGGGATTTTTGTCTTTTCTTCTGCTTTATGGGTGTTAGAAAACTGAGAATCTAATGTGTGCCCCAAATCAAGAAGAGCTTGACATTTCCAGGATCTTGTTCTATGCCTTTCAGTATTCTCAGTATGCAAGTGGTCTCAACCACAAGAAAGGAACACCTGTGACATCCACAAATTCATTTAGTACTTTATGTGCTACAGAAAGAAGCAGGGAACGATTTAATTATTCTCTCTTGCACAATGCTTGCTTTCTCTCAACAAAGTGTTTAGGAGAAATGAAGAACCCCAATACAGTGCTCCCTTCTTGGTGATTATTTTTCTTCCTTGGAGATTCTTTCATACTTACTCAAATTGGCCTAATGAATTGACTGGTATACACTATTTAATAAATGGAAGTAAGGTGTATGAAGCAGTAAAGACGGATATTTGGGTGTCTATTTCCTGGTAATTGTGTCTATATCAACAGTTAACTTTTATCACTAAGAAACATCAGTATGAGAGATTTTGAGACACTATTTGAGTTGGTAAAATTTCTAAAAATTAAAACTGAAGTTTCTTATTTGATAGTGGGATTATTTCATGAAAAGTTTAATCCCTTATTTTGCTTACAAACCACTTGTTTTGGAGTGGTCTTTGAATTGTTCAAGATCAAAAATTATCAAGGCTTAAAACAAATGAATTTTGTTGGTTAAGTATAAGAGAGAATAAAAGACATTATAGATTTCTCTTTGGAAAGGCAATGAAACACGTGTTTTACTTACAGTAGCTAAACACATTACACAAGAGTAACTGTATTTAACAAAAGTGAATATAGTAATGAGAATGAATTAATGAATAAAACTCCACACACTGACTCAAATATACTCATATACTTAAATGCCACTGAATGACCACAACATAAAGAGACAATAATTATAAATGTACCTAGATCTTTGTACCCAGAGTTTTGAACTTCATCCCTGCTTGTCCTTCAGCATCTTTGATGTTTGGGCTGTTATGGTCTGTAACAACGTGTGGACTCCAGGTGTGTAAAGACCAGGTTGTGGTCTGTTTCCTATACTAGAATTTCTATACATTCATGAGACAAATCTTATTCCACATTTTACCCCATCCCCCCATCAGCCTCTATCACAGTGGCTGGCACACAGAAGGCATTCAAAAAATATATATTCATTGCATTAACAAAATGATAAATTTTCTTTTTCCTGAGGTTTTCTTCTCTTGTCAGAAGGAAGAAACTATTAGATTTTGCTATTTGTTAACCTTTGCCTGTCCCCCTTCCCCAAAGTTTCAAGGCTTTGTGGAACTAAATCTCCCCTCTTCACAAAACTGTTGGAAATGCCCTGGTCTTTACTTCACTCTTTAATTTAAAAAGATTAAAAATTAAATTTCATCTAGAGTGATTGCAAGTTCACGAAATGAGAAATACATTAAAACTAAACTGCTGTTTTGAAATTGGTTTAAATTACAAAACAGCCACATTCTGCATAAGCTATGCTGGTAAAACAAAAGCTCCTTGTTCATTTCTGTGACACTAGTGACTCCTGCATTATTTAGTGAAAAAGAATCTGCTCACCAACTTGAGCAAAGTAACTTGCACACATTCAGCAAAACCAGAAAAGCCAGGGAATGTATTTCATCCATAATTTCAACATACATTATAGTAAAAAAAAAAAAGACCTGCACCATCTGATCATATAACAGAAGACCAAAGACCTGTTCAGAGTATTGCAAGCGTCTACATGTTTAATTATGAGAATCCAAGTAAGTTCATATCTTGGTGCTTTTTAAAAATATGGAATGTAATCTCCCTTCTTGACTCTGATGGTGTTGAGATTATAAATAAAATAATAGACTGGAAGTACTTTTAAAATTGTATGACAATTCTAAGGAGTTATAAAGTGATTCAAACACATTTAAATGTATATACTCAAAAAATATATCATTTAAATTAGGAGGCTCATTTTACATTCAGTGCATGCAAGCAAATTTTTCTGAAATTGTTCTGTTTTCTGTTTGTTCTTAAAAACAAAACACCAAGCAAAACAAAATGAAATTTAAGAAATAACCATCTTGAAAAAATGCAGATATTCCTTAGGTTAATATTTATGCCACTTAAGCACAATATTTCAAATAGTAAGCCATGAGGCTCATGCAAATATAAAGTGTGCATATGACAAAGATTTTATTTAATTTATTAATTAGTATGGAAATCAGTCAGATGTTGGAATGGGTTTAAAGGTAATTGGAATAATAGACCATATAGGTATACAGGCAATTAGAAATGCTGATAATACATTTTACATAAATGTAAAAGAGTTTAATATCTTGTAGAGTAATGCGAAGCTTGGATTATTTTTTCTACAGAGTATAAATAATCCTAAACAAGAATAATTTGCATTACTCTCAGCTTCCTACAACTTAACATTTTACTCCTATAGAGCTATAAACCACTCAAGGCAATAGAAAGACAGAGGTACATACCCCTATATAATCAGATAATTTCCACAAATGTCCACTAGATAATGTCCTACAGAGCATGGAAAGGACCTAGAAATCTCTTTTGCCCATTTCCACATTTGACAAAATTTCTTTGACATTATCTGTAGAATGAAAGATAGAAAAATTTTGCTAGTAGATATCCTCCCTTCTGTAACACATTTTTAGTTTTAGATACTCATAAGCTTAAATCTAAATGTTCAACAAGTTAAGAATCTTCAGTTGTTTCAAAATAGACCCCAAATTTCTAAAATTAGAAAATTATTTAGGAAGTAATTATTGTAAAAGTCCCTGCAATGACCATATTTAAGATAACTATAACTGAGCCTTTCAAAGAAATAGCTTACAAAATAAATTCCAACACAGGACATCATCCAAAATAAAGGTTTTACTGCTGCTGTTGTTTATTTCTTTTACTTTATATTCTATATTTGTTCTGTGTCATAACATAATTTAGGTTTGGTTTTAAATCTGTTTTCTCATATCTCCCCTCTCATGTAATATTTGATATACAAGATCAATAATTTCAATTTCTTTTGTGTTTCCAGTTTTCTCAAGCAGCACAATTAATTAGTTTGGCTTTCTATCCTGCTGCAAAGTAAGTGCCATGTAGGAAGTGTTTTATCTTGTTCAATGCTATCCCCCAGTGTGCCTGCTGAGGATGAAGGGCTCAATCAACATCTAGTAAATGAATGAATATTCTAGCTGAACTGCAATCTGA
>NW_016107325.1:9619723-9711695 GCF_001604975.1 Cebus imitator
TCTTCTCTCCAATATTTGGTTGAAATTCTTCTTGACATTGTACATTTTCCTTGAATAAATGCATTTTAATATAAAATTTTATGTCCTTGGTTTGATATGAGAGTTATATATTTCAGTACATTAAAATAAACGTATACTATGAAAATGTATAAATTATATGTATGTTTCACCTAAAATCCTTTGTATTTTTCCAGTAATAAATGAGTCCCGCTTTGTGAAATGTTGATTTATGATAACAGTGAGGACTCCAGTTTCTTAGGCTGGGGTAATTTCTCTTCTTTTATGCTCTCTAGTTAAATGAGAAATGTAGAGAGATGGAACTTTGTTGAGTCTAATATGCAAGTCTATAATCTAATAAAACTTAATTTTAGTCTTTTCAACTGAGATTGGAATACTGACAAAATTATCTCATTAGAAGGTCACCAAAACATATCTAATCCAAGAAACTGACATTTAGTGTGACTGATTAAGGTTCTTAGGACATTTCCTGAGATGTCTCTGATAACATATATGCTTCTCACTCTATCTGGAACATGGATGAGATTTAAGTGTACTTAATGCAGGTTCTACTCATTAGTTTCTGGCAGCCATGAAGATAAGTATCAGACAGTCTAGTATTGCCAATATAATCTTGGAAGCTGTGCTTAGCCAGGATACATTTGGAAAGCTTATTATTAGCCTTTCTAGACTGATCCTTTCTACAACAGCATACCTATTGTGAATTTTTCCCTGTTCCTCCAGCAGATTTACCCATAATATCTTTTAACAACTTTAGATATTTAAAATAGCTTTTAATTTAAACCAAAGACTATTTAGTAGAAAGTAAGCAGTTTTCATGAGAATTCTAACTTTTTTTCTTCCAGAACTTGAAGAATCCAGACAGAAATGCCCACCATGCTGGTATAAATTTGCTAATATGTGTTTGATTTGGGATTGTTGTAAACCATGGTTAAAGGTGAAACACCTTGTCAATCTGGTTGTGATGGATCCATTTGTTGACCTTGCCATCACCATCTGCATTGTCTTAAATACACTCTTCATGGCTATGGAGCACTATCCCATGACGGAGCAGTTCAGCAGTGTGCTGTCTGTTGGGAACCTGGTAAGCCACATTGAGTTTCTCTTCCTATTAAAAGAATTTATAAGTGCTTTAGTGAATTTTACACATTGCTCTCAAATTAAATATCAACTAATTGGCCATGTATACTTTGACATCAAATGTTTAGCATCCTTTTTAAATAACAAAAATTTGTTGCTACCATAGTGCAAAAGAGTCAAAGAATTTATATACAATTTGATTTAGAATTGAATTTAAATTGCTTATTTATCAGAAAATGATTCTGAGTTGTCCTCCAAGGACACTGGTCTATAACAAATTCTAAGATATTTGGGATAGGTTTTAGGTAATAGTGCTCTAAGATATTTAGAATAGGTTTTTAGGACATGTGTGCATTTACCAAACAAATTATAAAATACACCCGTTAGATAATTTCAAAATATCATTTGTAAATATGTCAAGATGAATTATGCAGGGAAGAAACATTATATGGGGGATTACTATTTTTTGTTTTTGTTTCTTCTACAGTCTTAGCAATATTAAATTTAGAAATTATTTATATAATTAAAAAATATATATATATAAGCATTCACTGGATACATATTGATATTACAATATAGTATATAGATATTATAGTGGTCTTATACAGAAAGACAAAATTAATAAAATCATGCAAAAAGTATATTTATACAAGTATAAAACACTTATTAAGTTCCCAATTTGATAAATGAACATATAAACAGGTTATATAGAGATTATAAATAATATGGTCTGAAGTATAACATACAATATTTTTAGGCTCTGAAGTAACCACTGTATTTTTGAATGATATTTTAGATAGGTTTTAACTGAATTAAATGATAAAGCTGGCATATGTTGTCTACTTATTTTGTATCAGATGTTGGACTAAATGTTTCACATTAAATCTCTCTCTCTAGATTCCCACAAAATCAGTCTTAAGATGTTTACTATAAATTGTCTCTATTTTGTAGTTGGGAAACTGTATCCATAAGAAATTAACAGAGAAATAAAAGGCCTGAATGCTGTATCAGACTCTGAAAACTATTTCAGAGAGTACTGTGAGCTATAGGCAAAGATCACAGAAGCTTATAGCAGGAAAGGACAATAATATTACCTAGTCCAAATTTAGACCTATGTAAGAATCTCTTCAATATTATCTCTTAAAAAAAAAAGTAAAAAAGGGAAGGTGGTAATTGAAAGAAGAAAGAATTTGGAGGTAAATATAAGAATGAGCTTAAACAAAAATAAAGGGACTGCATTATCCCAAGTTACTCAAGCCCATTTGGAACTAGCTCTAGGTTCCAACCTGGCTAGATTCAGGTTCTCAACCAGCATCATTGGGAATGAGCTTCTTGTTTCTCTTCTTCCCAATATGCGACCTTCCTCTTCAGCTGGGTATTTTCCTATTATTGCCAAGGTTCTATCAACTTTTGGTTTACTAATGGAGCTCCATGTACAGTAAGATTGTGCTTCCTAACAAGTAGCTTTCATTAAGGCCCATGAACTGAATATCATTGACCTGGTTGGAGTTAAATGACCATTTCTAAACCAGTCAGTTACCCTAGCTCTGGGGTTTTAATGACATATTTGCTTAAATCATAATCATATATTATCACTGGAGGTAGCATAATGAGTGGAATTATGAAGACAAAAATTAGGATACCATTACCAGAAGGAGGATGAATACTAGAAAGAAATAAACAATAGATAGATAATTCAAGCTGGGGCTTGTCTTATGTGTAAAGGAATGTAAGATTTGAATCTGAGGTGAATTATGGAATAGTAGAAAATCCGCAGGGAGGACACACATTCTTCTCAAATGCCGATGGGAAATTCCCCAGAATACGTTATATGTTAGGTCATAAAACAAACCTCAATTAAATTTAAAAAATTAAAATAAAACAGCATTTTTCTGATAAAGAAGAAAATGAAATTAGAAATTAGTAACAAGTCAATGT
The DNA here is from genome assembly GCF_001604975.1 of Cebus imitator. NCBI lineage: Eukaryota > Metazoa > Chordata > Mammalia > Primates > Cebidae > Cebus > Cebus imitator. Next base: position 9,622,760 of record NW_016107325.1, read on the forward strand.
GGAAAATCACAAATATATGGAAATTAAACAACTTACTCTTAAAACTGATGAGTTAAGAAGATATCATCAGAGAAATTAGAAAATACTCTAGGATGACTGAAAATAAAAACAAATCAAACTGAAATTAATGAGGGAAGCTAAAACAATATTTAGAGACAAATTTATATTTTAAATACCTGTGGTAAATCAGAAGATTTAGCAAATTGATAATTTAAGATCCTCCTTAAGAAACTAGAAAAAGAAGAGCAAATTAAACCTGAAATTAGCAGAAGAAGACAAATAATAAAGAACAGAAAAACAATAGAGAAAAATCAATAATCCCAAAAGCTATTTCTTTGAAGAAAATCAACAGAAGTGACAAATCTTTAGCTAGGCTAACCAAAAAAAAAAAAAAAAAAAAAAAAAAAAAAAAAAAAAAAAAAAAAAAAAAAAAAAAAAAGAAAGAAAGAATACAAAAAGTATTAAAATTAAAAATAAAAAAGAGGAAATCACCATGGATCTTTTAGAAATAAAAAAAGGAGGATAAGAAATATAATAAAACCAGAAAACTGGATAACCTAGGTGAAACTGAAAAATTACTAGGAAGTAACAAACTACTAAAACTGACTCAAGAAGTCATAAAATATCTGAATACACCTATAGTAAGTAAAAATTGAATTCACAATTTAAAAAAAAATTAACTTCCCACCAAAAAAGCCTGAATCCAGACAGTTTCACTGGTAAATTTTTATAAATATTCAATGGAATGTTAATATCCATCCTTAACAAACTGTTTCAACAAATAGAAGACGAGGGAATACTTCCCAACCCACTTTATGAAGCTAGAACTACCCCAATATTAATGCCAGATAAAAATATTACAAGAAAAGAACACGGACACAAATATAGACCAGCCATATCCCATATGAACATAGGCACAATAATCCTCAACAAAATACTAGAAACCAAATCACACAGCATATTTAGATTTTTGGAATATATACTCTGAACAAGTGAAATTTATCCCAGTGATGCAAGGTTGAAACAACATTAAAAACTTAGTTAACGTAATATATCATATTAATTTTAAAAATGAGACAATCATCTCAATAGATGCAGAAATCACATTGGAAAAAGCCAAAGTGTTTCAAAATAAAAACACTCAGCAAACTTGAAATAGAAAAGAACTTCAGCCTGATAAACACCATCTCAAAAGATCTCACATTATTCTTAATAGTTACTTTAGATGCTTTTACCTTCAGGTCAAGAAGGTAACTTGTTTTCAATATTGTAACTTGCTACTTGTTTTCAATATTGTACTGAAAGTTCTAGCCAGGGAATTAAGAGAAGAAAAGGAATTAATGGCATCTATATTGCAGCACAAGAAGTTAATTCTGTTAACAAATACATAATCTTGTTTTTAGAAAATCGTATAAAATACACACACACACACACACACACACACACACACACACACACGCTGTTAGAACAAATAAATAAGATTGAAGAATACAAGATCGATAAACAACAAAACTCCATTATGTTTCTAGACACTAGTAATGAACAATCAGAAAATAAAATTAGGAAAATTCTATTAACAACATCAAAAATAATAAATTACTTAGGAATAAATTTAACCAAATAAGTGTGAGACTTGTACACTGAAAGCTATAAAATTTTGCTGAAAGAAATTAAAGAGGTACTAAATAAATGAAACCACATTTTATATTCATGGATTAGAAGAAAATATTGTTAACATGGCAATACTCACCAAATTAATCTACAAGTTTAGTGCAATCCATGTCAAAAATATCCATATCAAAAATCCCAACTACCTATTTTGCAGAAAGTGGCAAATTGACTATAAATTTTATATGAAAATGCAAGAGACCATATGCCAACACAATCTTAATTATAAGAAAACAAAGTTGGAGAACTGAAACTTCCAAATATTAAAACTTACTGCAAAGCAAAACTGCTCAAAATAGTTTGGTACTGGCATAAGGATAGCTATATACATCAATGGATTCTAATTGAAATTCCAACAGTAAATCTTTACATTTATGTTAGATTTACATTGTTGTACCGTCAACAAGACTACCAGACAACTTTATTAAGGAAAGAAGTCTTTTCAACAAATGGTGCTTGGACAGTGAATATCCACATATGAAAGAATGGAATTGAAACCTTACTTAATAACATATATAAAAATTAAGATAGATCATAGGCCTAAATGTAGGAGCTAAAACTATGAACTGTTAGAAGAAAATTTAGAAGTAAATCTTCATGATCTATGATTAAGCAATGATTTCTTAGATATGACACCAAAAACACACCCAAGGGAAAAAAAAAGATTCATTGGACTTTATTAAAATTAGAAACTTTTGTACTGTAAACAATATCATCAAATAAAAAGGCAACTTATAGAATGGAAGAAGATATTTGCAACTCAGATATCTGATCATGATTTGTATCTAATATGTAGAAAGGATTACTATAACTCAACAACAACAAAAAAATAGATAACTCACTTTAAAAATGATAAAAATATTTGAATAGACATATTGACAAAGAAGATATACAAAAGCCCAATAAACACATAAAAGATGGTCCGCATCACTGCTTTTTGGGGAAGGGCAAATCAAAACTAAAATGAGATACCACTTCAAACCCACTAAAATGGCTATAATCAGAAAAAAAGCCAATATCATTTTTTGGCAAGGATGTGGGAAATTGGAATGCTTATACTTTACTGTTGAGAATATAAAATGATGCAGACACTTTGGATAATAATTCAGCTGTTTCTCAAAATGTTTAGGGTAGAATTAGTATATGACCTTGCAATTTTAGTAATTTTTAAAGATATATATCTAAAAGAATTAAAAACATTTCCACATGAATGCTTATAGAATATTACTTATAATACTAAAATTTAAAAACATTCCAAATGTCTATCAACTGATGAATGGATAAACAAAATATCCATGCCATAAAATGTTATTCACCCATAAAAAGGGATGAAGTATTAACTACAATCTATAACATGAATAAACATTGAAAACATAGTAAGTGAACCAAGCCAGTCACAAAAGGTTACATATCATATTGCTCCATTTATATGAAATGTTCAAAATAGGCAAATCCATAGAGAAAGAAAGTAGATGAGGGGTTGCCAGGCAGCAGGGATCAGAGTAAGTGGGAGCAACAACTAACTAAGGGGTATGCATGTTCCTTTTAAGGCGACGAAAATGTTCTAAATTCAATAATAGTGATGATTGTAAAACTCTGTGAATATATTACAAGTCACTGAATTATATACTAATATTTCATAGTATGCACATATTTTTTAATCCAGTCACCTACTGATGGATGCTCAAGTTGATTCCAGATACTTCACCCCCATGTTGTAGTAAATGTTCTTATATATATCATCTTTCATAATGCTGTATTAACTTCTAGAGGATAGATTTCCAGGATTGAAGTATTCCCAATATTAAACATATCCATGTCACTTGAAAAACTATATGATATGTGAAGAAATAGGAAAATGTGACTCATAGTTAATAGATTAAAGCAGTACAAAGAAACAGATCTGGACATGAATGGTTAGAATAAACAAAAAAAGGACTTTGGAGGAGCTATTGTAAATATGTTGAGCAATTTAAAGGAAAAAAGGTGGTCATAAGGAAAAACATATGGAGAGCATGAGCAGAAAAAACCAAAAACTATAAAAAGGAATAATATAGAAATTTTATAGTTGAAAAGTTCACATTCTAATATGAAAAATTAACTGGATATATTTAAAAGAAAATTGCAGATGTCAGAAGAATTGGTTGTTAAGTCGAAGCACAGTAATAGAAATTATCCAATTTGAGCACTGGAGAATTGAAAGAAAAAATGAACTGAGTCTAATTATACTATGGGATAATATCAAGTAGTCTAAATATTTATATAATGGGAGAATCAGAAGGAGAAAACAGAGAGAATGGAACAGAACAAATATTTGAAGAGACAATGGCCAAAAAAGTTACTCAAAGTTGGTGAAAAATGTTAACCTACAGACCTTAATATTAACTTATAAAATTTAGTGACCATGTTAAATTAACTTTCAAGACTACCAGACAATTTTATTAAGGAAAGAAGCCTGTTAAACAAATGGTGCTTGGCACTGTACTTAGGCACATCTTAGTCATGCTGCTGAAAATAACAGTAACAAATATCTTTGGAAACAACCAGAAGAAAAATACTTACTGTATACATGGAACAAACATCTTACCAGAAATAATTCAGGCCAGAAGAAAGTGGCCAAATAAAAGAAAGAAAGAAAAGTCTGCTATTCAACAGAAAGTGAAACTATCCAACAGAAATTAAAATGAAATAAAGAATTTTAAGATAAACAAAAACCAAAAAAATCTGTTACTACCAGAACTATACTACAAGAAATGCTAAGGGCCGGGTGTAGTGGCTCACGCCTGTAATTTCAGCACTTTAGGAGGCCAAGGCAGGTGAATCACGAGGTCAGAAGTTCGAGACCAGCCTGACCAGCAGGGTGAAACGTCGTCTCTAATAAAAATACAAAAATTCGCTGGGTGTGGTGGCACATGCCTGTAATCCCAGCTACTCAGGAGACTGAAGCAGGAGAATCACTTGAACCTGGGAGGCAGAGGTTGCAGTGGGCCAAGATTGTGCCATTGCACTCCAGCCTGGGCAACTCTATCTCAAAAAACAAACAAACAAACAAAAAAACAACAAAAAAAACCTCCATCTCAAAAAATAAAAATAGAAAGAAAAGAAAAGAAAGAAATGCTAATGGAAGTTCTTTAGGCCAAATGGAAAAAATATCAGGTTGAAATTTGGTTCTGGGAATGATGGTCACTAGATATGAATAAATGTGGGTAAATATGAAAGATTGTCTTTTTTTCCTTAAATTTTTTCACATTTATTTTAGGTTCCGGGGTATATATACAGGTTTGTTATATAGATAAATTGTGTATTACAGGGATTTGATATACAGATTATTTCATCACCCAGGAAATAAGCACAGTGCCCAACAGGTAGTTCTTCGATCCTCGTCCTCCTCTCACCCTCCACCCTCAAGTATCTGCTGTTCCCTTGTTTGTGTTCCTATAAACTCAATGTGTAGTTCCCACTTATAAGTGAGAACATGCAGTATTCTATTTTCTGTTCCTGTGGTAATTTTTTTATAAGGACACCTGATTGTTTAAGGTGGAGATTTATAACATATGTAAGTGTAGAATATATGAAAAGATTAGACTATTTTACATAAAGTGGTACAATATTAATTCTACATAGAAAATTACAGGAAAATATCCATCATGAACACAAAAGCAAAAAACCATTAGCAAAATATTATCAATAAAATCCCAGTAATAGAGAAAAAAGTAATAAATACTTAACTTCTTAAACACGTGGGGATTATCTCAGAAAAGCAAGATTCATTTAACAATTGAAAAGAGATCCATTAATTGACCATATTACCTCTAAAAGAGTAAAGGAAAGCATGGCCAGGCATGGTGGCTCACGCCTGTTATCACAGCACTTTAGGAGGCTGAGGCAGGTGAATCTTGAGGTCAGGAGTTCAAGACTAGGCTGGCCAACATGGTGAAACCCTGTCTTTACTAAAAATACAAAAAATTAACTGGGCATGGTGGTGTACCTGTAATCTCAGCTACTCAGGAGGTTGAGGCAGTAGAATCACTTTAATCTGGTAGGCGGAGATTGCAGTGAGCCGAGATCGTGCCACTGCACACTCCAGCCTGGGTGACAGAGTGAGACTCCATCAAGGAAAAAAAAAAAAAGAAAAAAAAGAATAAAGTAAAGCCTCAATAGATGCAGAAAACTATCTGCCAAAACTTAACAGCCATTTGTGAGAAAAACTCTCAGGAAACTAGGAATAGAAAGTAACTTTCTCAAGTTGTTAAGGACATTTAAGAAAACCCTAATACTTTACTTATCAGTGAAATATTGAAGTAGTAAATTCTTACCCCTTAGAAAAATTGAGTGCTTGCACCTTAAAATAGACAATTATGTCTGTTTTTATCATTTTTATTCAACCTTGTACTGGAAGTTCTATCAACTGAAGTAAAGGAAAAAAATCCACAAATAAAATGCATAAATATTGAAATGTGATAGAAACGTCTTTATTTCATCAACATGATCATATTATGGACAACAGTTATCAGAACTAAACAATAATTTTAAATATTTTATTTACCATTATATCAAAAAATACAGACAAGTTGGTAATAAATTTAACAAATCATTTCAAGACACTTAACACCAAAAACCTCAAAACATGGCTGAGAATAATTACAGAAGATTTAAACAAATGGAAACATACATGCCATGTTCATGCAATGGATGATTCAATATTATTAAGAAATTAATTCTACCTAAGTGTATCTATCAAATCAACCTAATCCCCATAAAATGTCGCAGCTTTTCTTCGTAGCAATTGATGAACTGACTTTCTATGCAAATACACAGTGCTTAAAATTGCCAAAACAATACTGATAAAAGAATAATGAAAACATTAACATACCTGACTTTAAGGCTTATTGTAAAACTGTACTAATCAATAATCTGCAGTATTGACATAAACAAAGATATCAGTGGAACATAATGCTGAATTCATAAATAGATCCAAACTATATGTCAATGGATTTTTTTTTAACAAAGACACGACAGAAATGAAATAGAAGAAAGAAAGTTTTTTCAACAAAATATCAGGAACACTTAAATAGATACATGGAAAATAAATGAACCTCCCCTTCAATCTCATGCCACATGCCAGAATCAATGTGGATTGTAGACTAAGCATAAAAGCTAAAACGATAAAACGTCTGAAATAAAACCTAGGAGGACAGGTTTGAGACCTTGGGGTAGGCAAAACTTTCTTGGAAAAGAGACAAAAAGTGCTATCGTCTATTATTTAAATGTTAATGAAACAGTCAAACAATGGAGCCCTACTCAGCAAAAAAGGAGAAAAAGTACGCACATTGGTGAATTTCACCTGAAGTATTCAAGAGATATTTGGAAAAGTCACTGAGACTGTCAGGTTTCTGAGGTGGCTATACAGTTAGAGAGAGATTGCATTTACTGAGTTGGCATATATCAGAAGAGAAGCAAGACTGTGCAGAAAAAGCAGTAAAGTGAATTTGGACCTGTTGAATTTGAGATACCTGGGAGATAGTCTTTCAAAGGTAGGTATTGAATAGGCAGGTGGGTATGTAGTTCTAGAGCTTAGGGGGTATGCTTGAACAGAGAAATATATTTTTGAAATACAAAATTATTATAAAAATGTAACTTATTATAAGAGGAAAATTAAAGTAAGAGGGGCATAGACAGAAAGAGTTCTGAATAAATCCAGTATCAAATGATTTTTTGGAGGAAGAAAATCAAGTGAGTAGCATCCAGGGAGGTATGGATCACAGAAGCCAAGGTCAGAAAATATTTCAGTGAACAAAGAACAGAAAACAATGCCCAAAACTTCTAAAAGGGCAAGCAAGCAAGATAATTGTTAAAAAATTTCAGTTGGATTCATTGATGATGTTGGCTTTGTTGGTGAAGTTGGTTAAAGTCTTTTGGTGGTTGTGGAGTAAGTTGAAGAAGTGGAGCTGGATAGTGTAGACAAGTATGCGATCTCTGAAAGAAATCTGGCCATAAGTAAAGATTCCATTTACTGAGTTAGCATATATCAGAAGAGGAGCTGGAAGGAAGTAGAGTGCAAGGAGAGTTTGATGACAGTGGTATTTTTAATGGAGAGAAGGACTTGTTATTTGTTATTTTCTGTAAAAAACAAATAGTAGCCAGTAGTAGAAAGAGGTTGGTTAATTGAGAACAAATTATTGGCAAAGTCCAAAGGAGACACATAACATAATCTGAGATATTAGCTCAAAACAGGGGTATTTCTTTCATTTTAACAAGAAGAGAAAGGCAAAGCACAGTTACAGATGTAGGTAGTCTGATAGAAACATAAAGTTCAGGTTTGCTGACTTTTATCACCTCTAAGAAGCTGAAGTACTCAGACTATACTTCTAAGATGGTAAGGCAGTAAGAAAAATGGCTGAGATTATGTGCAGAAGACAGAGTTTGACATAGTCGTAAGATAATAGAAATAGAGAATGAAAAATACGCTTCCCTTTGGCCAGCAAAAGGATATATTTTTTTAAAGAATTCTTACTATCTGTAGAGTTAGCCATGAGCATGTTTATTACAGCTTACATGACATCTCTTTAGCACCAGTTTCATCTGCAGGGCCTGGGGAGGGAACCAATTTATTTGGCTTGGTGATAGAAGCCCACACTGCTAGGTAATTATTTGGTAAGTTTTTGGAGGGCCAGAGAGATCAGAGGCAGAGCCAAACAGTTGATCACAATGAGCCAGTGGCACCTTTCATATGAAAATAATATTAATTTTAATGTCTTAATCCATGTACTTTTTAATCACTTGATAAACATATATAGTGAACAATTAAATATTGATTTGAATGCAAAGCATTTGAGGATACCAAGTTGTTGGACCTAAACCAATTTTTAAAAATCAGAATTTAATTTATATTTGTTGGGAATAAATTAAGTTGCTCAATAATTACATTTCAAGAGTATATGCTTATAGAACAAACTACACTTCTCATTTAGGTCTTCACGGGGATCTTCACAGCAGAAATGTTTCTCAAGATAATTGCCATGGATCCATATTATTACTTTCAAGAAGGCTGGAACATTTTTGACGGTTTTATTGTGAGCCTTAGTTTAATGGAACTTGGTTTGGCAAATGTGGAAGGATTGTCAGTTCTCCGATCATTCCGGCTGGTAAATGAACTGGGAGTGTTCATAAAATTTACTTTGTAATTAATTAGTCTTCATTCTCATCTAGTAATAATGATAAGATTTCCCATCATTATAATAGCATTTGAATACACACTAAAACAAATTGGATTGCCCTACCACCAGACGGTAGTTTCTTCTTCATCATAGCTTTAATAGATAAAGTTCCCTTAAATAGACAAAGTTTACTTAAATGAATATACTACAGTTCTCTTCTTAGTTACTGAATGGAAGGTTAACGGGAAGGGGGAAAAGGGAATCACAGATAAACTCGAATCGCAATTCAACAACACCATGGTCAACTCTCAGTTACCTGAGGTTTGCATAGCTGTGCACAATGCTTCCTTGGGACCTAAGATGAGCTCCCCTTTCTGTCAGGGACTGAGGAATTATGGAATTGTTCATTGCTCACCTTGGCCCCATAGAAGAAATAGGACAACAGGCAGTGTACAAGGGAGAAGGATAAGGAAACAGAGCTCCCATACGACTGCTGCCATATCAGAATGTCACCAAATCCACTCTTTGAGCTAACCAAATTGTATTTTGTTAAAGAAAGTATATTTCTTCGATCTTTTATAAAAACTATTAGATTTTAAAATTCAGAGACAAAATATCACTTGACACACTTCCAGTGAAAGTTTGATAAGTTTTATAATACTATTACTTTGAGTTGACTGTAACTTTTGTGATTTATTTTCATTTTATAATACTATTACTTTGAGTTGACTGTAACTTTTGTGATTTATTTTCAAATAGCAGTGGTTGTACATGGTTATTAAGAACAGAGTCCTATCGATGATTTACCTTAATAGTGATTAGGCTGGAGACTTTGTCAAGAAATCTGTTTACAATTTCCCTTGCTGCTTTCAATGTTCAAATTTGAATTGTGATCCTTAGAACTATAGTTTCCTTCCCTAGTCCTCAAAGATAGTTATGTATCTAATTTGAAACTAGAAGGATACAAAAAACAGGACAAAAATTTAAAATGATAAAACAAGTGATATGGGAAAGAGCTTAAAAATATTTAGTAAACCTTCATGATAATGTGATGCAGTTAAGGGAAATAGGAAGCATAGTATCATTAGAATTTTACTTAGTGTGTCAGGCTCTTTTGCATAAATTATTCTCTGGAATAAATTAAATACTTTGGTGCATGTATTTCCTCCTTTGGGTCACTTTGATGCCATTAAATAATGCACTACTCTCAGCCTGACATTTACTGAAGCATCAGAAATGAAATGCTGCTCCTGTTTAACCATAAATGGTACTTCAGCACCTCTAAAGCTAATACAACCAATATGTTAAACACAATGAGAGAGACATTTACACACTACACTGAATTAAGTCTTTGAAGACATAAAGGGTAAAAAAAGTCTAGCTTTTTATTTAAGTTTAAATACTTTTTCTTTAAATATATGTTTAAAATATAGCCTAAGTTACAGCAAGCTGAAATATATCTAGATTAAAACAATCTAAAGAAAAAGAAATTAGTTCATTTCTGTTTGTACTTTATGTAATTTAAGTGTTGATATTATTTTCACTTGTGCACTTCAGCATGATATTTAAAATAGTCTAAAAACAATATCCGTTTTGGCCTTTTAAAATAATGAGAGTTTCTACTTCTCTGAAACTGGAGCTCTGCTGATTTACCACCATTAATCTTAAATATCTTAATTCTTTAAGGAGAAACAAAGGTGTATATTACATATACTTATGTAGAATTCTGGAAAATTTGGTGTTTCTTATTAAAAAGCCAGTTTATAAACTGTGTAATTTAATTATTTTATTTATAGTATGGACCATTTCGGACTAAAAAATAAATCGTATATGGCAGCAAGTAACTGCTATATTTGCTAGTAATAATTTGAAAACTAAATAATGCATGACTCTATAATTGAGACAGTTTCCTGTAAATTTGCCATGTAAATAAAATTACATAATTTTTTTAGAAATTCAGAGCATTAATACTGTTCTTGCTTTTATTTCCAGCTCCGAGTTTTCAAGTTGGCAAAATCCTGGCCAACTCTGAATATGCTGATAAAGATCATTGGCAATTCTGTGGGGGCTCTGGGAAACCTCACCTTGGTGTTGGCCATCATCGTATTCATTTTTGCCGTGGTTGGCATGCAGCTCTTTGGTAAGAGCTACAAAGAATGTGTCTGCAAGATTTCCAATGATTGTGAACTCCCACGATGGCACATGCATGACTTCTTCCACTCCTTCCTGATTGTGTTCCGCGTGCTGTGTGGAGAGTGGATAGAGACCATGTGGGATTGTATGGAGGTCGCTGGCCAAACCATGTGCCTTACTGTCTTCATGATGGTCATGGTGATTGGAAATCTAGTGGTATGTAGCAAAAAACATTTTCCTCATTTTCATCAAAATATAATGTTATCATAAAAAAGTATGCTCAGCTGAAGAGTATTTTGCATTTTTTAAAATCAAAGCCATTTCCTATTGTCCATTATTCATGATTGTAAGAGCCATGTACAGTTTAGACCATTGTAATACACAAAAACCCTAAATTACATTTTGAACCAAAGTTGTTCTTTCTGTCATCATCTTTCATACAACATGGAGAGAAACAATTCTGTTATTTATCTTTCAGTTCTTGTACTAAAGCATGGCAGTGTTACTTAGAACACTCATTTATACTAGCAATAACACTTGAAAATGTTTCAAATTTGTTTTTCAAGAAATTGGAGTTTAAAAATTAGTAAAAATCTCAGTTTATTAAAGTCACCTGGGGTTTCTGGTGCCTAGAAAATGTAGTCTCCACAAGTAACATTGATCAAGAAACATTGTCATTTCTGAATAAGATTAACCCTGCTGAACACCATAGATATTTAGGATAGTTAGCTCTTCTTGTTGCATCGATCCCTTTACCATTATGTAATGTCCTTCTTTGTCTTTCTTGATCTTTGTTGGTTTAAAGTTTGTTTTACCAGAGACTAGGGATGTAATCTCTGCTTTTTTTTTGCTTTCCATTTGCTTGATAAATATTCTTCCACCCCTTGTCTTGAGCCTATGTGTGTCTTTGCACATGAGGTGGGTCTCCTGAATACAGCACACCGATGAGTGTTGACTCTTTATTTAATTTGTCAGTCTGTGTCTTTTAACTGGGGCATTTAGCCTGTTCACAATTAAGGTTAATATTGTTATGTGTGAATTTGATCCTGTCATTATGATGATTCTGTCATTATTTTGCCCATTAGTTAATGTAGTTTCTTTATACTGTCGATGGGGGTCTTTATAATTTGGTAAGTTTTTGCAATGGCTGGTATTGGTTTTTCCTTTCCATATTTAGTGCTTACTTCAGGAGTTCTTGTAAGGCAGGCCTGTTGGTGACAAAATCTCTCAGGTTTTCCTTGTCTATAAAGGATTTTATTTCTCCTTCACTTATGAAACTTAGTTGGGCTGGATATGAAATCTTAGGTTGAAAATTCTTTTCTTTAAGAATGTTGAATATTGGACTCCACTCTCTTCTGTCTTGTAGAGTTTTTGCAAAGAGATCCACTCTTTATCTGATAGGCTTCCCTTTGTGGATAACCCAACCTTTCTCTCTGGCTTCCCTTAACGTTTTTTCCTTCATTTCAACCTTGGTGAATCTGATGATTATGTGTTTTGGGATTGCTCTTCTTAAGGAATATCTTTGCGGTGTTCTCTGTATTTCCTTAACTTGAATGTTGGCCTGTCTTACTAGGTAGGGAAGTTCTCCTGTACAATATCCTGAAGAGTGTTTTCCAACTTGGTTACATTCTCCCCATCACCTTCAGGTACACCAATCAAACATAGGTTTGGTCTTTTCACATAGTCCCATATTATTTGGAGGCTTTGTTCATTCCTTTTCATTCTTTTTTCTTTAACCTTGTCTTCATGCTTTACAAAAATTAACTCAAGATGGATTAAATACTTAAACATTAAACCTAAAACCATAAAAACCTTAGAAGAAAACCTAGGCAATACCATTCAAGAAATAGACATGGGCAAAGACTTCATGACTAGAACACCAAAAGCAATGGCAACAGAAGCCAAAATTGATAAATAGGATCTAATTAAACTAAAGAGCTTCTGTGCAGCAAAAGAAACTATCATCAGAGTGAACAGGCAATCTACAGAACAGGAGAAAATTTTTTCAATCTATCCAACTGACAAAGGGCTAGTAATATCCAGAATCTACAAAGAACTTAAACAAATTTACAATAAAACAACAAACAACCCCAACAAAAAGTGTGCAAAGGATATGAACACACACTTCTTAAAAGAAGACATTTATGTGGTCAACGAACATATGAAGAAAAGCTCATCATCACTGGTCATTAGAGAAATGCAAATCAAAACTTCAATGAGATATCATCTCATGCCAGTTAGAATGTTGATCATTAAAAGTCAGGAAACAACAGATGCTGGAGAGGATGTGGATAAATAGAAACACATTTATGCTACTGGTAAGAGTGAAAATTAGTTTGACAATTATGGAAGACAGCGTGGCAATTCCTCAAGAATCTAGAACCAGAATTGCCATTTGACCCAGCAGTCCCATTACTGGGTATGTACCCAAAGGATACATATGAATCATTTTACTATAAAGACAGATGCACACATATGTTTATTGCAGCACTATTCACAATAGCATGAATTTTTGTCCTTTGTGGAGACATGGATGAAGCTGGAAACCATCCTTCTCAGCAAACTAACACAGGAACAAAAACCAAACACCACATGTGCTCACTCATAAGTGGGAGCTGAACATTGAGAACACATGAACACAGGGAGAAAAACATCATGCACTGGGACCTGTTGGGGTTTGGGGGAATAGGGGAGGGACAGCATTAGGAGAAACACTTAAGGTAGATGATGAGTTGATGGGTGCAGCAAACCACCATGGCACATGTATATACTCATGTAACAAGCCTATATGTTCTGCACATATATCCCAGAACTTAAAGCATAATAAAAACAACAGCAAAAATTAACCATGCCTAACACCACTGTCCTGAATTTTGAAGATATGGGAAAGACGGGGACACATAAAAAGATAAATATAACACAGTGATAGGGCATGTACTCAAATAGAATTAAAAATGGGAAGTAACTAATATGCATCAAAAAATATGAAAACAAAATACCATATGTCAAGTTAACAAAATGGAAGCCTTGCTTTACAATAAGAGGGTTGATCAGGGAAATCTTTGTCAAAGGGTTTGGGCCTAAAATATATTTTATTGAGTTGCAAGATTTCGCTTGGTGGGAAGAAAGGTAGACCATCTCAAAGAAGAAAACAGGAAACAAGGTTCCCAGTGGCTGAGGTACAGAGGACAGTAGAGTCTGTGAGAAGGATCAGGCTCTTATGCTTTAAATATGAAGTAATCACACTGAGTTGCTTAATTAGAACCCAAACCAATGGAAGAGAAAAATGATTACCATAACCAGTAATTTAATGTATATACTCTAGCCAGTTTCAGTGGCTCATGCCAGTAATTCCAGCAATTTGGGAGACTGAGGCAGGCAGTCTCTTAAGAACAGGAGTTTGAGAACAGGCTGGCCAGCGTAGCTAAACCCCATCTCTACTAGAAATATCAAGATTACCCAGGTGTGATGTGTGCACCTGTGATCCCAGCTACTTGGGAAAGGCATGAAAATCGCTTGAGCCTGTGAGACAGAGGTTGCAGTGGGCCAAGATTGCTCCATTACATTCCAGTCTGGGTAACAAAGTAAGACTCTGTAAAAAAAAAAAAACAAAAAACAAAAAACTGCATATACTCTATAGACATGATTTCCTTTCACATAAAGGTAACCTCCAAGTTCCCAAAGGTAGAGAAAGGGGAAGGGAAAAAGGCAAAGTATTATTTTATTTCTATTTATTGCCAGATTTCAGCATCTTCAGCATTAATTTTGATAATTCTGATCTATTTTTAAAGTAACAAGAAACATAAACAATGTACAATCCAGAATTAAAAACAGTGGCTTAAAACAATAAATAGTGATTATTTTACAGTTTCTGTGGGTCAGGATTTTGGGAATAAATTAACTGCATGGTTCTGGTCAGGGCCAGTCATGAAGTTGCTGTCAAGATGTTAGCTGAGGTTACAGTTACTTCGACTGGGGCTGAAAGATCAGCTTCTAAGGAGGCTCAATCTTATGGTTATTGAAAGAAAGTCCTAGTTCCTTGTTAGCGGTTGGTTGAAGGTCTCAATTTCTCTCTACCTTTTCCATAGTACTGTTGAGAATCATTATGACATGGCAGCTGGCTCCTTCCAGGGTAGGTGATGTAAGAGAGAAGTCAAGGAGAAAATCCTCTTTATGTTCTACTTTTTAAAGTCACTCTTCACCACTTCTGCCATATCCTATTCATTAGAAACCAGTTATTAAGAAGAGGTCACACCAAGAAGAAACTTGGCTCTACATTTTGAAAGGAAGAGTATCAAATAATTACTAAGCTTATTCTAAGGCTACTATAATCCCCAAGACAACTTTAAGATGTTCACTTTCAGAAAAGTGTAAGATTGCAAAGAACAGAAAGAAAGTGTCATAGGGTTACATAGAACAGAAACAAAGAAAAGATAATATAATTATGATATTATTTGATTTCATTTCTCTATATGTATATTTGGCATATGTTGGAAGAAGAGAAGAAAAGGCAGATAACAGAATCCTTTATGACAACAATGAATGATCAGACTGCAATGGGGAATTCAGAAAGAAAGTTTGGAACCAGATGGTATAGAATTTAATTTATGAAAAGGCTGACTGCGCATAATAAAATGGGTTTTCCTTTAGGCAATTGAAAGCTACAGATTTTTTTTTTTTAATCAGGAAAGTGACAGTGAACCAATGATATTTTTCAAAAATGTATGCAGCAGAAGAATGCAGAGTAGATTTAAAGAGGAAGTAACTCAGCCTAATACATGCCATCTATTAGTTTACTGAAACTCGCATATCACTCTAATGTGTAATTGTACAGAGAATTCAAGTGGAAAAGAAAATTTCAGGAAGTATCATGTATCTATACTTGTGGATGACATCAGTATTAATTTAGATTGTGATGTATGTGTAAAAAGATATCATTTATAAAAGAAACATTTCCATCTACTAGTATAAATTTAATTTTTGTGCTTTTGAGAGAAAACTTAAAGGTTCTCCTTTCTTTTTGACTATCAGTTAAAACGATTTATTTGTCTTATGATAACTTGGATATATTTCTGGAGTAGTAAAGTAGTAATATCTATCAAGTTTACCTCTATTAAGGAAATATGCTTATATCACATTTCCTTAAGAGTAAATGTACTTGATATACTCACCACCTTCTACAGTTCTTCCTTCCTATCTTCATGGGAAAAAGGGAAAAACTGCCCCAAAGGCAAGCTGGCGTAACTTCCTCTTAACACACACGCATGAACTACCAGGTGGGGCTCCACCCAAATAGATGTAGTAGTCGCAATAGATGTGACTGCCAGCTTAGTCTACAGACAAGACACAGCTGCGACCACAAACTGCTCTTTCCTAGGCCAGGATTTTTATGAGCCATTCTTAGTTCCTGACACCGTGGCCAGAGAGCCTTTTATAGGTTGAAGATAGGCACTGCAGAAAGACAATATGACTTTTTGAAAACTGATAGTTCTAGAAGGAGAGAATACAACCTCAACCTCCTCTCTAAGTGGAAGTGAGGCAGTAACACACAGGAGGGATGTGAAGGTGTTGGCTTCCTCTCAAAAGTTAGGAATCAGGATGCAGAAACAACTAATATATGCGTTATATTTCAATCTTGGTTTCAAATGGAAATTATGGTAACATTTCCATTCCAAGGGACTAATTTGAGACACGTGAAAGAGTTGATTTCATGTAGTGAGCTAACACAGTTGTGAAACGGGATTCAGGATTTCAGTCCCTGAGTGAGCTTGCTGAACTCTGTTTCCTTAAATTGTCATGGATCACACCAAACACCTGAGCCAGCTGTTATGCACATACCTTTTGGTGACGGATGTCTAGAAAGAGACATTAACTTGACTCATGCAAATATTTCTAGGGAAATAAAGTAAATAGATGGTGTTGTGGAGGATACATTGGATAATAGTAACAGTGGTAATAATAACAGCTAAACTTTCTCAAGGGTTCACTATGTGCCAGGAGCTGTGCTGAAAGCCACATGGATTCTGTCATTTAATCCTTACAACAACCTTGTAAGCTGGGCACTAGAAAAGCTATTGCCTTTATATTATAGATGAGGAAACAGGCTCAGATTGGTTATGCTACTTAGTAGGTAACAGAAAATCGATTCTTACTCAGCACTCTAATTCTAAAATATGTGCTCCTCTGTGTCAAGGAATCTGTGGAACTAACGGAAACACACTGACGAAAGTTAGCGTCTAGTAGGCATTAATAAGCATAGTTTCAGCACTCTGCCACGACATGTAGATTGCCTGCTTTAAAATAATAAAAACTGCAATGGATTTATGAGAAAGAAGTCATATGTTCAGGGGATATTTATTTCTTTTCCTGACAATAGAACAGCATTGCATTAAGTTATCAATTCATAAACAATTAGAAAATTAATGGTATACTTTATTAAACTAAGTATGACAGCAGTTCAAAGAAAGAAAATATCAAGAAGAATGAACATGGAATACCATTTCCTCTTTCATTCTGCAATTAGGAGTAAGGACCTTACAATTAGACTTCAAAACAAACAAACAAAAACAAAACGAAACAAAAAAACAAAGCTTCTCTATTTATTAACTGTGGTCTTGGACAAGTCACTTAAGTTTTATAGAAGACTCAGCATTCTCATCTGCAAAATATTATTAATACTAATTCTTGCCTTATAGAGCTGTGAGAAATAAATCATATGAACCTTACAAAATGCTTGGCACGAGAGCTGGTACTTACTAAGAACTCAATTAAAAAGCTGGTTTTACTTTTATTGTTACTATGATCTGGTATTGATACTACTCTAGGACCTGGCTCTAAGGAATGTTTCAGACCTAGAAGATCTCCCAATCTCTCAGCAAAGTTGTGCTTGTTTAAAAAGAAAGGAAAAAAAGGAATCCAATGTAATGTGATAGAGATGTGGAGGACAAATTTAAAAGGACAAATGAGGAAGGGGAGCAGGCTATATAAGTGTAACAGTAAAGAACATTTGTAAATAGACTATTTGCCCAATGCAGAGGCAATATACTTGGCTCCCACTCTGGGGGAGGATTGATGGATGTATATCAGAAAAATTTCCAAGTAGACAATGACAGAACATTAATATACTTTAGGAAATTAAATCTAGAAAATAGTATGGCACCAAAATTCAGTTTTATTTTAGATAAAAATAAAAAATTTACACGCAGTTTTTCCTTTTATCGATTTTTTATCCAAATAATAAGTTCAAAAGCAAATTACAACAAATTACTATTTTATTGGTAAATTCCAGAAGCAAAGGAGCAGGTCTAGTCTTAATGTGATTATCAGGAGTCATAGTGTAGAGACAGACAGATGTGTCAATACACAACCTCAAAATCACACATGGTCTTCCTTGGATCTTACACATTTTTACTTTAAAAAAAATCACCATTGATTAGACTAACTTACAACTAGTTAGACAAAGGTGCTCTAAGCCTCATAAGCATGATAGAAAGATGAGAGTATAGCAAGACTGTAGAATTCTTTTCACTGAAGTTTTACTTAAAAATTTTCCAAAGATCCTACTTTTATACTCCATGTTGCGTATCCCTAATCTGAAAATCTAAAATCCAAAATGCTCTCAAGTTCAAAATTTTTGAGCACTAACATGATACTACAAGAAGAAAATTCTACACCTACCCTCTTGTGATGAATCACGGTTGAAACCACAAAGTTTTGTTTCCTGAACAAAATTATTTAAAATATTATATAAAATTACCTTCAGGCTATGTGTGTAAGATGTATATGGAACTTAAATGAATTTTGAGTTTAGACATGTGTCTCAGTGTTTCATTCTGAAGATTTGTCATTGTGTACATGCAAATATTTTTAAATCTAAAATTCAAAACATTTCTGGTCCCAAGCATTTCAGATAAGGGATATGCAACTTGTATTTAGTTTGTGCATTTGCCTCTCTTTACTGCTGTATCTTTCTTTTGTTCTGTATGTTCTATATGGTTAAATAATCAGGGATTCATAGAGATTGTCATTAAATCCTGAAAAAAAAAATGTGACTGAATCTTGTACCCCTGAGAATGTCTGATTTCTTAGTAAATTGTCTTTTTTTGTACATACACAATAGTGGGTTTAACATCACTAATCTTTTCCCTCATTTATACCAGTGAAGCATATGAATGACCCAATTTGCAGACTGACTACTGTTCTTATTCATGACAATACTTCAATTCCACAATCTTTAATTCAACAATAACATCATAATTATTGTATAAAATCATCTTATACTATTTCCTGCTATTGTATAATTATAGTAGCCATAATTGTCCTAACAAAAAATTGGGACTTTTTATCCAGCAATAAATACATTTTTGTCTTATTTTTCCAGTTATCTATGTACAAAAAAATGGAACAAAGGCACGAAAGTAAAATCATATTTAAGTATATTGGAATAATTGTTGGTTTTAGGAATAAATTATCAGTGTTTCGAAAAATCCAAATTACACGGTCAAAATAGCATCTGTATTAGGCATTGCTTTGGATAAATACCTGAGACTGGATAATTTATAAAGAAAAGAGGTTTAATTAGCTGATTGTTCTGCAGGGAGCATGGTGCTGGCAACTGCTTGGCTTCTGGTGAAGCCTCAGGGAGCTTTCAGTCACGGCAGAAGGTGAAGTGGAGCAGGCATTTCACATGATGAAAGCAGGAGCAAGCCAAAGAGAGTGTGGGGAGGAGGCACTACAAACTTTTAAATAACCACATCTCATGAGAACTCACTAACATGCAGGCAGCACCAATCCATGAGGGATCTGCCCCCACAATCCAAATGCCTCCCACCAGGCCCCACGCTCAGTGCTGGGGATTACAATTCAACATGAGATTTGGGAGGGGATAAATGTCCAAATATATCAGCATCTCAAGTAAAAGGTTTTCTTTTCACTATACAGTTGTCTGTATTTTTCTTTTGGAACTGAGCTTCATATAAATGTTTCATTTAACAATGATTTCAGTATTTTTGCAATAATTAAAAAGCAAATAGTGCTAAATAGTATTATTTAATATTGACTAGATATTTTTGTTTCATTCTCTTTTTTTTTGAATAGTTTATCATGAATTAGCAGAAATACTAGCATAAAATAAGGTGTCAACAACAATTTTAGAAAATTAATGATTGAAAGCAATTGAAAAAATAGAATGTTTTGATCACCTGTTTTCCTGCTGTGTTTCAGGTTCTGAACCTCTTCTTGGCCTTG
The DNA here is from genome assembly GCF_001604975.1 of Cebus imitator. NCBI lineage: Eukaryota > Metazoa > Chordata > Mammalia > Primates > Cebidae > Cebus > Cebus imitator. The sequence continues at coordinate 9,642,964 of NW_016107325.1, forward strand.
CTTTTGAGTTCCTTCAGTTCTGACAATCTTGCTGCCACTGATGATGATAACGAAATGAATAATCTCCAGATTGCTGTGGGAAGGATGCAGAAAGGAATAGATTTTGTTAAAAGAAAAATACGCGAATTTATTCAAAAAGCTTTTGTTAGGAAACAGAAAGCTTTAGATGAAATTAAACCTCTTGAGGATTTAAATAATAAAAAAGACAGCTGTATTTCCAACCATACCACCATAGAAATAGGCAAAGACCTCAATTATCTCAAAGATGGAAATGGAACTACTAGTGGCATAGGCAGCAGTGTAGAAAAGTATGTCGTGGATGAAAGTGATTACATGTCATTTATAAACAACCCTAGCCTCACTGTGACGGTACCAATTGCTGTTGGAGAATCTGACTTTGAAAATTTAAATACTGAAGAATTCAGCAGTGAGTCAGATATGGAGGAAAGCAAAGAGGTAAACATGTTTAAATAAGGAGTTATTTTGGTGTTACGTATTTCTGTTGTTTAAAATTATCAGGTATTTTTAAATTGTATGCTTCCTTCCTGATAAGAAAATAGAAAATATCTGTCTAGCAATACGTTATCCATGGCAAAATTGGTAATAAATAAATGTTAGATTAAAATATAACTAGATAAGCAATATGCTTACTCATGTTTCATATACTCACATTTTGAATTCTTAACAGTATTCTTGATATAAATTTTTTCACTATTTAAAAAAATTCCTAGATTTGTGAAAATTTTAGATTGTTAAATTTGTTCACTTTCTTCCTTGTAATTTGCCCACAACTGTCATTTTTTGTATGTACTGGAAAAATACCTGATGGGAGGGTAGTTACAATTCTCACCTTGTTATGTTCTTGGTTCTTATAAAATACTTCATAAAATAGTATTGTATTTAGTTTGCACAGACATATTTCCTCAAGGAAGATCTGTTTGGGATCTTGGTTTGATATTTATATGTAGTTTATGTTTCCTGAAGTCAGTCATTTTTTTTGAAGAGAAAATATTGATGAGGAATCACACTAAAAAACATATTCAACCCTACTGAGCTCAGTGTTCACCCTTTAAAGAAACAAAAATCCTTAATACACTATAGAATGCAAAATTCAGAATTTACCAACTCGGTAAGACCTGGTAGTACCTTAACGTATTCTTTGATTTACAAAAAATGTATGAGCACCAGAATATATTTTTCATTTTGTTTGTTATTAACCTGTAGGTCAGTAAGTACAGAATTGGAGGTAAAGAGAGGAATTTAAAACCTTAATATTCAATTGTTTAGCTATATGAAAATGAAGACAAGATTTCCAGTCATTAAAGCTTGCATTAACAAACAAAAATAACAACGAAAAACACAGATTTGTTCCTTTCTCATACGAATTATTTGGCAAGGAAGATAAAAGCTTCTATTTCTGATGTGGGGAAAGAAAGAACAATGAAATAGCAGAGTTTGGGTACTGAAAGGTAAAAGTCAAATAGCACAACATGGTCATAATTAAGAATGAGCTAAAATTATGAGGAAAATATAGTTCTAAAAAAAGAACTGGATATTTCAAACAGTATTTCTGTATTTGATAAAATTACTAAAGAATGTGCTATTTTCTATTTTTTTTTTGTTTGTAAGTTGGGTAGTATTGCTGTTAGTGATTAGGTTGAAGTAGATGTTTAATGGGAAATTCAGACAATGTTTGAATGTAGGAAGATATAAATAACAGAGACACAGCTACCAGTGTCACAAAAAATTACTGATGAGATTCAAGGGAAAAGTAATAAAACCTTCTAGCCTGGGGTAAAGAATTACTTTAATTAGTTGAACTTAAATTTTTACCAACTAGACTGCTATTTGAAAGTTGAATGATAACTTAAAATCTTGTTAACAAAATTTTGAACAAGTGTAGTTATAGTAGCTGGGTTGTGCTGGAAGGGCGAAGTGGCCCAAATTTCTTACATCGTATACTGCTATTATGGAAGCTGAAGTCGGCATTTATGAAATAGAATTGGGTCATTTGAATTTTAATGTATATTCCACTCTCATTAATTTGAAATTATGCCTAATTATGAATATTTCTCTAATAGTAAAAAAAAGGCAATTTTAATTTTCATAAATGTTTAATTTCAGGCTGTCAAATAAACTAAGAATGAGTTATAAAGTATAAAACGTTGAGATCATTGGGTAGTTTAATCTAGTTAAGTTTGAGTATATTTTGAGGAATGTTTAACTTGACATCCAGTCTTCTTAACTTTAAGATTTTATAGCCTTGGGTTTTCCAAAAGAGCATGTATTTAACCTTAGCTTAAGCCATTATGTTTGAAGTAAGAGGGAAGTCCAGTGAGGTGGGATTTAGAGTAAGGAAATCTCTTATTTCTCTTCTTACCATTAAGCTTTTTTATTTGTTTTCTAATTAAGTGAACTCTGAGTTAAATACTTTAAAATAATGTTTGTGAATTCAGTGTTTCAGAATTGGAGGAGGAGAACTGATCTGCCAAGTGAAAGTGGACAGAATTATTTCATTGCTTAAGTTGTGGAGTCCTTCCAATACCTTCCCAGCATAGAGGTTGTTACTTCAGTGTTAAAGTTATTTGGAGGGATTTTTAATTCTGGCTTTATATCAAACTTTCCATATAAAAATTTATAAATAATAAATGATGAGGAACATAGCCATGAAAGAGATTATGTGTAGGCTTTGATCTTTCAGACTTCTATCTGGTAGCTCTATACTAAAAAACTAGAGAATTAAAACAATTATTGAAGAATTTCAGACACTCCCATTTGAAATAGCATTTTAGAGTCTGCCTTCTGGTCATTTTTTTTCTGGTCATTTTTCTAACTGGTGGACAGGATTACACTGCTAAGTATCACAGAGTAGTGGAAACATGAGGCTTATTGCTAATCCTTTCTAAATTAATTTTTTAAAGAAAAAATGAGACTTTTTTGGAATGTCTAAATGATTTTTTTTTCTAGGCAGATTGAATGGACTGAAAGATTTTTTTAGGTGTTCAAACTATGTCCGCTGCTATGTCTTGCTAAATTTGTGTGATTCTTCAGTAGTTTTCTGTAGATTCTCTAGAGTAGATCATTTAAAATCATGTCATAATCACGTATGCTTTAATTTTAATGTTGTTTTGATTGTTTTAATGTAATTCCTTTTGTGACTTTGAATGATTGTTTTTTTCTTTTAGAGTTTTTAGTAATATGGAAACCATGCTTGAATGACTATTTTTCAAAGTGAAATTTAGTCGTGTGATATGGTGACCTTCACCGCTTACCATTCTTACTTCTCACAGGAGTAAAATCAAGCTGGAGCCATCAAGAATGCAGCTCTGGTGTTTTTTAACCAGCCAGAGGCTCGTGCCACCACTTTTACCCAGGTTACCCAAGCAAGTTGTACATCTATACATATAATCAGTTTCTAAATGACTTTTGACTGGCCTGCATGTTACTCAGCTACGTTCCTTGCCCATCCATTGGCAGTAAAATAAAAACATGCACAGCTGCTATTATGCTGAGTCATGTAAAGCATGGTCAGGCAAGTCTGACAACCCTAACTTTTTTTAAAAAAATGATTTAGCTGCTAATTTTCTTACATAGGTTTTAATATAAATTATATTCAATGAAAAGTAAAAGTGCATGCCTTTATGGATTATTTAATTTCCATTTAATGTTACAGAGCTTTGAACATATTAAGGGCCTAAAGGAGAAATGTAGGTGCTCTTTGAAAACTTGCAGAGACACCTTTTATCCTCTGCCTTTTAAAAATATATATATATGTAGCCCAGTTATTATACTTTCTTGACGGTTTTTAATTTAGTGTCATGTTTTTCTGAAGGGTAATTTGCAAATTAAAGCAATCCCTTATTCATGTGCAAACTTCCCAAAGGATGTTTTAATGTGATAATAATGTAAAAGAATTGGAATATCTATGCTTTGGCTGCTAGCATCATAGGTATAAATTTTATCTGCTTCATTTTGGGGAAAATGGCATTGCTTCATTTAGCAATTGACCAAAATTATTTTGCATTTAGAATATAATTCCTTTGGAGAGTCTGTTTATATATACCCTTAAAACTCCTAGACTGAAAGAAAAGGAAATAATGTCTTTTGCATATCAAATAATAATAATGATGATGATAATGAAAGACTAATAGATGGGTTGCTCATTCTAAAAATAGATTTAGAGTGCACCTTTGTTATCTTCTTGGCTCCTCTGTGCATTTTTCTCCCCTCTATTTTATTCAGACCTGCTGGAAAACTTTCTCCTGAAGAATATTATTTAAATGTATCAGGATCTACACACTCCTATATAGGAAAAGAATCAGAAACTCTTGCTCCTATGGTGTTTTTAAAGTGAAGAGCCCTCCCTATCATGTGACAGTGGCAAAAAATGTAACACCATTCTATGGGATCCATTTAGTGGACCTTCATTTTCTGATGTTGAAATCACAGTTTTATGCACAAATATGTTAACCAAATTGCCTAACTCAATTTAATTATTTTTAAGAAATGTTAATTATTTTGTCACTTAGATGCAGTTTCCTCTCCCTCTGCCAATAAAACTGTAACACAACACTGATATAAAAGTTTAGTTAGCTCTTAGAAAGAAGTAATAATCATGCCATTCCTGGAGGATTATTCTATACTTTGGAACAAAATATTCAGTCACTGGCTTTCCAGATGTAGGAACCATAATGCCTTATGTATTGGAGGAATGGTATATAAAATGGGAACCGAGATGCATCATGGTTTACACTTAAACACAGATGTACATATACAAAGGGACTACAGATAGTTATGTTTTCCTATTATGTATTAATTCTTCAGAAAAGGGTGAGATTTAGTCACTTTTGGATAATAGCTTGTTTCTTGGAAAGAGGTAAGATGAGTTTCCTTATTCTCTGAATATCCCATTTGCCAATTTCCTGTTTGAAAAGATATTTGAGGTATATTATCTATCAATTTATCTAGGGGATTTAGCTGGAGTGAAGGTGGTAGAACAGAAGCTAAGCAGGAGCTGGTTTATTAATTTTCAACCCTCACATTATTGCAATTTTTGGGTTACTTGAAAAAGTCTCTGATTCTCTCTCAGGAAACATTGTCCACTTCCTTAAGAAGATTCTAATTGCTAATACAGGGCCTAGGAAGGGAGACAAAAATGTGTAGGGAGGTTCGAGTAAGCAGTGGTGGAATGGATTCAACAGGCACCTGTCTATGGCTTTAACCTGGAGAATGTGTAGTCCTCAAGGGAAAGTTTTCCAGTGGGATAGTAATTAAGATGGGAAAAAATGCCCTAAATAGCTTTAATATAACAACAAAATGGGCCAAACACATGTGTCTTTGGGTCACAGGTAATCTACTGAGCAGTAGGCCATCATGACATAAGAATTCCTTTTGCCATCCCAAGAAAAATGTTTAAAATCTTACTATTTGTAGTTAAAAATTTTTTAGAATGTATCCATTATAAACACTGAAATGACTTTCAGAATAATATAGTATACTGTGAGTAATTATTTTGATTTTGCCATCTCTTTCATTGAAAATTAACACCAACAATTTCTGTCTAATGTAAATGTGTCACTTAGGCCTTAAGCCCATTCCAAAGTAAGCAAGGCCATTCCTTCCATTGTTTCAGGGTTGAGTCAGTTTATGTAAAGTAACCAGAGCTCCTTAAGTATGGGTCAGCAATAGGAACCATGTAAGAACAAATGATTTTTGCTCTTGAAAACCAAAAAAGTCAGATATGGGATATTTGATTTAGTCCATATTTGAAGTTTTCTCCTTTTGAAGTGCCAATTTTTAAATTAAATTAACATACGTCTCTTTTTCCAAATTATATACAATATCTGCAAATTATGTTTTCTTCAAAATGTATCTTAGCTTCATAATGAGAAACAAGTGTACCCATGAATAATTTAAACTTTCATTTGCTCACATTTACTTTCTGAAAGAAAGACTATTAGTTTGGAACATTGATATTTAAGAATAATGTATCATTACAGCACAAGTTGGAAGTATAGTATTTAAAAATACAAAATGAAATGTTGTATCGTGATGTTTATTAGATCATTAAACAAAATATGATTCTGCCCTGCTTAACTCATTTGATTATAATTATCCAGCACTTAAGAGAATCGCAGCAGATTTTCAGTAGGAAGACTCCTATAATATAAGGTATCCACTAAAAACATTGTTCAAGTAATATTTCCACCTGAAAGTAGAAGATTGCCAATGCTCTTCACAGCATATAAAATTGGCTCTTTCCATTTGATCTCTTTATTGTCCTGGCATTCTTATTTTGTTAAATTTTAACTAGGTAAGGCCTACACTAACAGCGTCAATTATTCCACGAGTTTCCTGATATATAAGTGCAAGTAATAAACAGTGAACCTAAATAACCAAATTATACCAAAGGGAAGTATATAGAACTTGTAAAACTGGATGTGTTTCTAACCGGGTCGTGTTTTGGTCACTTACTTATGTAGTATTTCACCATGAATGATGCCCAGATTGGAATATTTACGGGCACTCTTTATTTAGAATTCTTAAGTGCATGAATTGTAACAGTTTCACATAATGATCATCTCACAGTTCTAATTGCTGAATATGAACTACAGTTAGGTTGATCATAATGGCCTTATCTGAAGCTGAATATTTTTATATTCCTAATTTGATTAATTTTATTTTTATGGCTTTTACATATTTTAACTGCTTTAGTAAACATATTTTATAATATTATGATATTTGCCACTAAAGTAATTTTAAGAAAGTCATGTAATTGATATTATTAAGAAGGGTTTTATAAATCAGAATTTCCTGTCTATGTTTCAGGATTATAGCTTAAAGAAAACTTATTATTCACGAAATATTCCATTGTGTATTTAGCTCTATTCTATATTAAAACATATTAACAATTATGAATTAACTTGGACTAATACCAAAGTTCATGGTTTCAAAACATGGAAATCAATAATATCATAAGCACTATCTTGAACTTACAATATTTGATTACATATCTAGTTTACTAAATGTTTTAAATTGATAAATATTGGGTTTACTTTTGAATCATCAAAAAGTTTCTTTAGAGAATCATGGCAGAATGGTGTGCAGAAGATTTCTAGAGTCCAATCACTTATTCACTATAACTTTGACAAAATGATTAAACTCACATTTCCTTCTCTAAATAAATAGCAGATTGGCTGAAGTTAAGAATCAATGTGCAGCTTCAATTTTTTGTTATTTGTAAATCAAGTACCACAAGAGTAAAAGTAGTCAAGTAACACATGTGACAGATCCTGTGCTGCTCCACTTCAGAGGACAGTGGGGAAGGATGAGATTGCCTCTCCTTAAAGAGGTTCCATTCACCACTGGGACTTATACATAGAGTGAAAAGAGAGAAAACACTGTCAACATGATTTAGTAATAGTTTTCCTGACTCCACAGTTAAACTACAATTTACCTGATACCCTCTCACATTAGGTCTGAATAATTGGCAGACTGGGTTCAAGACAGTACTCCTAAGAGTTGTTTATCATTGCCTACACAATTCAGAACCTTGAAGGATTTGTGTTACTCTGCAATTAAGACAGAATATTATGCGTATTCTTTTGAATGTGAAAGTAAATATCAGATAGGAAGTGTTATAAGTAGTTAGTGGTTAGATAAAAGAGTCTTTGCACTGGTCATTCATTCATTCACCCAACAAACATTTGTGAAACACAAATATTGGTGATAGGTGTTAGCAATGCAAGGATGGCAAAAACATGATCTTTCCTCCAAAAAAGTTAAGTCTGATGAGATGTGTTTTCTAGAAAGACAAAATACTTTTAAATTGAGCTTTGGAAAAAGTAAAAACTTGACCTTTCAATAGATAAATATTTGTCTTTATGAAAAAGGCATCTATTAATTCTACATCAGAACTAAGGTAGTCCACTAAAATGAAAAGTAGCAATGTTAATTCTTCTACTTTTAATGTGATTTAAATAAGAAAATACAGGAATAGCTTTCATAATTTGAAATTCCAGAGAAAATGAATAAAAATCAATAAAAAAAAAACTCAACATGTTTCTCATTTTCAGCCAAGTACAGCAAACTCTGGTTGATACTCTCTAATTTTAACCTTGGATCAAACTATTCAGCAAATTGCTTATTTGAACAGGCTATAGAAAACAATGTATGTTAGCAATTCATTCAATACCTAATGAACAGCATTTTGGCAATTCAAAGTGTGCTCCTTATATTGAGCTATATTGGTGTATTATCCATAGGGCCTAGAACATGGCTCCTGCACCCAAATGTCTTACAAGCATGTTAAAGTACCCTGAATACATCTGTGTGAAATAATTTGACCCGTATATTATCAAGGTTCAAGATGTATGATAAGCCATGAAAAGGTTGGTGAACAGCTGAGGGTACATATGGTGAGTGGAGTGAAGATGGATGGAAGAAATTAGGATTCCAGATTTACTGGGGAGACTTTATGAAAGCAAGGAAGCATGATTGTTGCAAAATAGACAGTGAAGAAAGAAATGATGTGGTGGCATAAGTCTTCCCAAAATCACCTAAAGTATTAGCAACCCAGCTACTTGGCAGCAGGAGTGATAATTGATGTTACAGGAATCCTGTTTAAACTTATGCACATTTTGAATGAAGATTTTCTGTAATACACTCTCTGGTGACTTCTCCCAATCACTGTCAAGACTTCATTATGTTATAATGTCTTTCATTCATTTATTCACTCACCCATTCATCTTTTTAAGCAAAATTTATTAAGTACCTGTAACATACTTAGCACTGATGTAGGTTCTGATACAGTTATTCAGCAATGCCAGCCTGAGCATTTGCAGAACCTTGAATATGGATCCTCATTTTTCACTTGGGGTCATCCTCCAAATCTTACCCCGTTCTGTGTTTACAATGTGGACCTTATTCTTAAAAGGAATATTTTTCATTTCTTAATGCGGATCGTCTATACTTCCATCAGATGTGACTAAGCTTCCGTTTTTCTGATTATCTATATTATTTTCCAACATGCTGCAAGTGATAGGATCAGTATTATCAGGTCTCTAATAGCATAACAGCTTTACGTGAACTAGATATATTAAAACGAGAAGACTTTTTTTTAGTAAATTACGTATATAGAAACAGTTATACTTAGAAATAATACAACCCAAAGGATAGAAAATTAAAAAAAACATGCAATGTTTCATTTGAGAACAAATATATTCAAATTTTAATGGCAAAGATACTGAAGTTGTTTTTCTAGTAATTTGATATACCTAATAAATAAATAAATAAAAAGAAATCAACAACCTTCAAGCACCTTATAATATATAATCATTGATTTAACTTTTTTGGACAAATTAAAAAATCATCCTCAAACTAATTCAAAGCAGGCAGAAGTATCTAGTACTTATGTCTCTGTCACTGGCATTGTTAAACTACATGAGACAAAAGCATTTTTAATCTCATTTATATCATACATCACTTTTTTAAGTCATCAGCATCAATATGCTAAAGAAATATTTTATATGAGAAAATTATTTTCATAAAATAAACCATCTTTCTAGAGAAAATCCACATAATCCTTAGCCCAAATATAAATATAACATTTCCAGTACTGACTACAGCATCCATTTTATTCTAGTTTAACATATTTCAGTGTGCATTTTATCATGTGCTTACCTCATCCTTTTTATAAAGTAGCTCTTACTAGCTCAACCATTCCTAATGTTATGCATTAATGGTAATAACATTGTAACAGGTCCGAGAATGCTGTGGCCCAAACTACTCTGATTCCTGTGTGGCACTCACACCTGGCCCTGCATCATTGCTGGCTGCAGCATTTTAAGACCAGGTTAAAGACTGGGATCCTTTCATGCATGCTGATCCCAAGAATGGACCTACCTGGCTAACGTTTATTGCCTTTCAATATATAAAACAACTTTTATATTTTTCTTTTGGTGATATTTGATTCAACCTAAAGGAAAACAAAAGAACAACTAAATATTCATTTCTGCCTGTACTAACAGGGCAGGTAAGAGTGCCAGAGTAACAAGTAGTTTCCAAATGCACAATGAAACATAGGAGTGCATTGGCCAAAGAGAATGCAAAATATCAGCTCTTGCTATATAGCTAACAATGTGCTGCTCCTTTCGGAATTAGGAAATTATAGAATATATTTATTAACAATCAGTGGTATATGTTTTCATGTCAATGAAAAGTGGATAAATTTAGATTGTTGCTGTTTATGTGCATTCGATCAAATCTTTTCTGTATTTGACATGAAAATACACTTGTGCAGCTTTCATTGGTTGGGTCACAATTTTAGAATAAAACAAACTATTTGCAATCCATTTGCAAAGTAATGTACAAAAGCAAGATCACAGATGATTATATGACTCTGACAGCTTACATAAGCTTTCTGCAGGATTTTCTTTCAGAATCTCTATATGTGGACTCAAACAAAACTTATTTCCATTGTTAGCTCCATATTTTAAAGAAAAAAAAAATACTATTGTGTTGTATCTAATCTTGTGACCCCCCGACCTTTACCAAAGCGGATTGGCATTATGTTTAAGTTATTCTTAAATTACAGATCAAGAAAATGCATACAGAAGACAGGGGTGGGGGAGGCACACCTAATTAACTTTTACTTTTGGATTAAAGAAAATAATTAAATGCTTTTTGTGGAACTGATTTTCAGAAGCTAAATGCAACTAGTTCATCTGAAGGCAGTACCGTTGACATAGGAGCTCCCGCTGAGGGAGAACAGCCTGAGGCTGAACCTGAGGAATCCCTTGAACCTGAAGCCTGCTTTACAGAAGGTAAGCAAAACAATGATGTATGTGGTCTTTTGTATCATCTCATCTATCCATTTTTTCCTATTTATTTAAATGTCTGTTCATCTGTCTACCATCTATCTCTATTATCTATCTATCTATCTATCTATCTATCTATCTATCTACCTATCTTGTAATCATCTTTCCCTATCCAAGGACTGTTCATTTATTTGTTCTTTTGCATTTGCTGTTTGAAAACAAATGCAAATTTTTGAAAGGCAAAGTTTAATTTATGTAATTAGATACTTTCACGTTTATGGATCCTTTTCAACTCTAAGAAATATTACTAACTGACTTTTCTGTGGCCTTTTAAAATATCTTACAGGAGAGAAAGCCAAATCACACACATCTCTCTTTAGGTTTAAAAATTAAATAAATAAGGATGTGAGAGAAATAATTTATCATGTACTGTTTTATGATATTATAATGGGTACTAATTGATAAGTGTACGTTTAAATCTGTCCTTAAATAACAGCTCCTGTTTCAGTCAAGATCAAATATTTTTTATTATTTCTGAACAAAGATAATAAAAATGCCAAAATATACTATTGGTTATATGATATGGGGCAACATGTCACTGGAATAATTGCAAAAAGATTTTTCTAAAGAAAGCTAAAATTGTGTTATTTGAGGTATGGATCAGTTATATATTGTAATAGCAATGCTGTGTATCAAACCACTTAAAACCGTGGGTCTTAAGCTACTTTTCTAGTTTTGACTCCTATTTCCTTCTGTGCAACTCACAGGATTTCTTGTCACTACGTTTTACTTGTATCGTTGTTTCTCCATTCTTACAGCTACACTTTATACATATGGCTCTTATATATCCTCAAGATCTAGTCCCAAATTTATTTCCTCCATAAAGCTCAGAAATTAAAGTTTACCAAAAAACTCTCATAGTACTTTGTTTTATGATATTTGTTTCTTTTGGTAACTATAGAATTGTAGACAAATTGCCCCAACTTAAAATGTACATTCTTTGAGAGCAAGGCTATGTTTTACATGTTATAGTATTATAATTTGTTCTATGCAATTTTTTGACAATAGCACATACTCAGTAAGTATTCGTTGAAAAGCCTTTGATCTAGCAATCCACAATTTATACAAAGGTGTTTATTAGATTATTATTGATAATGACCAGATTTAAAGCAAACTAAGTATTCAATAGTAGTGGAATAGGGCTGGGCACAGTGGCTCATGCCTGTAATCCCTGCACTTTGGGACTCTGGGAGGCCGAGGCAGGCGGATCACTTGAGGTCAGGAGCTCAAGACCACCTGGGCCAACATGGTGAGACCCCCCATCTCTATTAAAAATATAAAAATTGGCCGGGCATAGTGGCATAAACCTGTAATCGCAGCTACTTGGGAGGTTGAGGCAGGCAATTTGCTTGAACCCAGGAGATGGAGGCTGTAGTGAGCCGAGATTATGCCATTGCACTTCAGCCCGGATGACAGAATGAGACTCTCCCTCAAAACAAAACAAAACAAAACAAAACAAAACAAAACAAAACAAAACAAAAAAACAAAACAAAACCATGAACTAATCATAACTCAAATATATAAAATGTTCATATAGAGTGGAATTACACTCATAGGATAAGGACAGGATGGGAATATCAACTTTTGGTAAGTTTATTTTCCTTTTGGTTCTTCTATTTTTTATATATATATTGTGTTTTAAAATGCAATGTAATCCATTATAGTAGTGCTGTAAACATAAAAATAAATATTTATTAAACAAATGATTAAGAAGCCATATAGATGATTTTAAGATCGCTTCTGCAAGTGGAAGCTATCTTAAAAATTAAAGTTATTTGCAATGTATTATCAGGCAATAATGTAGATGAATCTCCCACCAACACAAATATACCTAATCAAAGACTAATTTTGTTCTTTATTTTTTTCATGTGTATTTTAGACTGTGTACGGAAGTTCAAGTGTTGTCAGATAAGCATAGAAGAAGGCAAAGGGAAACTCTGGTGGAATTTGAGGAAAACATGCTATAAGATAGTGGAGCACAATTGGTTCGAAACCTTCATTGTCTTTATGATTCTGCTGAGCAGTGGGGCTCTGGTAAGTAATGCATGATCCACTCCTTCACCTTTCACCTGAAATCTTTTCCCTTTCCCTTCAATCAACTCATATTGCCCACTTTTAAATTAAGGTGTTTGTAAGAATGAGAAGAAATACATGTGATGTGTTTAGCACAGTATGAGAGGCTCAGTGAACAGCAAATTTTATTATTCTGGAGTAGCCCTCAGGTAGAACCAAATTCAGATCATTATGGTTTCTTGAAATGTTTAAATAAGGATCTTTCCAACTTTTAGTCATCGGAGGCAGTTCTTATTAAGACTGTCTATGCAGATATGATGTAAGATTATCAGTTAAGTATCAAACTAAGCACAATATTTCCCTGACCCCTTTGTGGAGGAGCTTGGGTGTGTGGGCACCGGCAGGAGTAAACTCCACTCACTCCCTGCTTCACCTCTCACAGGAGGTGGAGCGTAGGTGAGTGGGTGCAGGAACCAGTGTGAGCACTTTTGGGCACTGGCAAGAGTGAAGTCCATACCCACCCCGTGGCAGCATCTAGGGGAGGGTGCCCTCAATCCTTGAAACCCCAGAGGAAGTGTTACAGTGCCCTTGTAGCTTTGCCATCCGTGGATGGCTTAAGTGTTAACAGTTCAGTGGAGGGTCAGTGCGACAGCCTTTGTACCTACATTCGTGATGCCCAGGTTATTTGTCCGGCATCCAGGAGGAATGAGGTTTCATGAAGGACTTGAAGATGGTAAATGTGGGAGATTTTATTGCCAGTGAAAGTGGATCACAGAGGAAAGGGGAGCTGAAAGGGGGGGAACAGGAAGGTAGTCTTTCCCTGGAGTCTGGCCATCCCCAGCTAGACTCCTCCAAAGCCATGCCACCAAGCTGTCCCTCTGATGCCCAGCCCCTTTTCTCTGATGTCCAACTCAAGTCTCTGATGTCCAGCTGCTCCTCCTGTCTGCCAGTTGAGTTCTGGGGTTATATACGGTTTATAAAGGATGGGGGGCAGGGTACACCATGAGTGGTTTTGGAAAAGGCAACATTTGATTGGGAAAACAGGGATGTATCTTCTCACTTTGGGCGACAGTTCCAGGATTGAAGGTGGGGCCCTCACCAGGTACAGCCCTCTTCTGCCCAGAGTTTCTCTGCCTCCCATTTCTGTCAGAACTGCTTAAAATAAACTCCATGCTGCAGGGAACTCCTTTGTCTTCTTCACACTGATTCACTCTTCCAACCACAGTGAATGATAAGACTAACTTAATTGCTGACTAGCAGAAAAGTGATGGCTTTACAAACTTGTGTCTGATTTCATTCAAATAAATGATCAATTGGATCAAAATATTGATTAAAATGATATGGCCTGTTTTCTTAATTGGTGATACAAATGTGGTTGCATTCCTTTTACTGTTTCAATTTCATTAATCACTGGAGTGTTCAGTGAGTTGATTTCATTAGGAGAATTACTGCACTGGATGTGGAGGCCTTTAAGCCAAATTCTGTATCCTGCCATATATTCAGTTTAAAGAGGATCAGCCATGCTTTATTTTCTTTTCTTTTTTTTTTTTTTTTTTTTTTTTTTTTTTTTTTTTTTTTTTTTTTTTTTTTTTTTTTTTTTTTTTTTTTTGAGACAGCGTCTTGCTATAGCCCAGGCTGGAGTACAGTGGCATTATCTCAACTCACCTCCACCTCTTGGGTTCACCCCATTCTATCGCCTTAACCTCCCAGGTAGCTGGGGTTACAGGTGTGAGCCATCACATCTGGCTAATTTTTGTATTTTTAGTAGAGACTGGGTTTTGCCATGTTGGCCAGGCTGGTCTTGAACTCCTGGCCTCAAGAGATCTGTACACCTGGGCTCTCAAAGTGCTGGAACTACAGGTGTGAGCCACTGTGCCTTGCCAGTCATGCTTTGTAAAGCCAAGTAAAGAGAGAACTATGAAGTCTCATCGGTGACTAGTATCTTTGCTGTGGGAGCTTTTTGTTCTCAGTTACACCCAGTCATTTCTCACCAAATTGCATAAACATGCTGGCACAGTGACTGGCTCCTGAGGGGTTTACAGCTTCAGCTGTAAGCAGAGTGCAGAAACCCTTAGGTCTTTGTATGGAGCTCTGGTTACAAGCCTTGATTCCTGTTATCTAAAACAGAAAATGTTCCTTTGTCTTTAATCCAGGCTGCCAGGTTTTCCTGATAATTTTTCCAATAAGAAGATTAAGTTAGATAAGTATTATTTTCATTACAGAAGCCTCCGGAGTTCCTGCAAATGAGTTCCCCAGCCTTTCTCAAGGGCTCTGCAAAATTTTGTCAAAGGGAATTTCCAAACGTACACCCTCCTACACACATACACATACAGACACACACACACACACACACACACACACACACAGAGAGAGAGAGAGAGATGATGAGAAAGTGAGAGATGACAATCCTTTCCTTTTCCATACTTGAGGGACCTCCCTGCTTTATAACTGCATTACTAGAGGGTACATTCCATTGAGCCTGCACTGAAGGAGGCCAATCTATTCCCAGATGTTCAGCTGCCTCCTGATCTAGAGAGAAGCAGCTAGCAGTCTCTCAAAAATTTTAAGCTCTTTGGGGTTACATACACTGAGACCAAAATTTAAAAATTACTGAAACCCTTTGTTGACTGAAATGCCCAGTCAATAGTCAGTTATGATCAGATAATGATAAAGTAAAATTCAGCCACGCAAACATTAAATCTTGAAGCCTTAGGCCCCTGACAAGAGCTTGCATCATTTCCTTTTTTAGGAAGACATCAATTAGAGACTGTTTCTGATCATAAAATTTAATAGAATTTTTTGACTTACAGGCCTTTGAAGATATATACATTGAGCAGCGAAAAACCATTAAGACCATGTTAGAATATGCTGACAAGGTTTTCACTTACATATTCATCCTGGAAATGCTGCTAAAGTGGGTTGCATATGGTTTTCAAGTGTATTTTACCAATGCCTGGTGCTGGCTCGACTTCCTGATTGTTGATGTGAGTATGCTGCACTTTGCTGTTTCATTTGTTGGCATATGGGTACTAGGTCCAGCAATGGTGCCTGACCAGAGTAGGCACTCAGTAACACTGTGTCATTCCAAATGTAAACTGTGTTTCTCGTTTCACAGTGAGAGGATGCCCCAAAACATTATTTGCCAATTTAAATACACATATATTCATTGATGAAAGTCAAATGCCATCATACTATACTAATTCATTTAGTTTCAAATTAATTTTGAAATCTCAAGTTATGCCAAATAAAATATGAATTTAGAAATTTTGCTTTTTGCACTCTCACATTTCACAAAATAACTGTATTTAAATTTTTCACAGGCACCTTGGACATCTGTATCTTTGTCATCACTAGAGTCTATTAAGAAATTTAGGGTACACAGATGGATCATTAATTACAAAGAAATTTGAAAGCTCAAAAAGCAAGAGACACCGCTTGATTTATATGATAGTAGAAACAAATTGGCTATTGACCAAGTATTCAAAAGTTTTATTTAAGTACATTGGTGTTGAAATAAAATAAGATAGCATATCAAAATATAAGAGGGTTTTTAAATAATTGAATATAAGGCAAATCTACTATTAAATATAACATACAAATGTTACATGCAGAATTACATTAACAGTCTTCTGGAAATAAAGGAAGAAAATAAATAATATTTAAAACTACATGTGTCTGGACATTACAAACAATAGAAAAGTTACCAAAACTATAACAATTTTTTTTATTTGTATAATGGGATTATGCATGATACTATTTTTTCCTCTATTTTCTGTAAGTGCTTATAATAGGTTGGCAAATCTATAAAAAAGTCTGATATTTAATATGTCTATTTAAAGATAAAAGTATGAAGTCAACACCACTTGAATATAAACTCTTAAGAGAAATCTAGTTGTCCTGCACCTAATGATCATATTACCCAAAGTACTCTGATATTTACCTTTTTAGATTTAAGAAAACTGTTATGATAGTATATTAAACTGTTAAATACTTTGCTTTAAGTCAAATAAGCTTATTACTCATCTATTTCATTATGAAACATACAAATATAAATAAGTCATTGTTCTAGTCCTGCAGAAGCTTACAGTTTAAAAGTGAGGACAGATGTGTAGACAGTAAATTGATGCCTGCGTTAGAAGTTCCACCTCTTTACTTGAGGCAGGTGAAAAGGCTTCAAGAAAGAAGTGGAATGTGAGCTGGAACTTGAAAGATGAGAATACCAGCAGGCACAGCTGAGGGAGGAACACTGATTCCTTAAAACATTGGCACATGACATGCAGGGTGGGTTGCAGAAACAAGTAGATAGGGTGAGGCAAGCCTTTGTGATGGGATGATAAGATAAGAAAGATAACTTTGAGAAGAGTTTGAAGAACCTGACATGCCATCCAAAGAAATTTAGACTTAGGATTTAATAGAGGAAGCTATTGAAGAATTACATATAGGAAGTGACAAGACCCAGGCTTGTTCTTTTAGGGAGAGAAGTTAGGTGGAGGTGTGAACAATAAAAAGAGGATTATTTAGAGATCAAAACACCAATGAGGAGATTGCTGCAATGCCCTAGAAAGAGAAGGCATACATTTATCTGCTTTTTCACATTTAGCTACACAGGTCACATAAAATTGAACATTTTACAACCTCTTTTAATAACCCAGTCAATACTACCCCATTCAGAATATTTTCCTATGTCTAACTTTTATCTTTTATCCTTTAACTTATGCTCATCTCTTTTTGGTTCTGTCTTCAGAGAAGGTAAAGTACTACAGGTCCTTATGTCTTAAATACAGAAAAGCTTCACAAGTAATGATAATTCAGGAAGTATTTTTCAATTATCTGTGAAGAGGGGACTTACAAAGCCTAAGAGTTTGGATTTTAAGGGAACTGTATGAACGATGTAAGACAAAATTTTATAGCCCATTTTTTTCTGTATTCAAGAGGCTTCACTTTAAAATTGCATGTGCAAAATTATTTTGAATAAGTTGTTTTTTTTATAACAACTATGTGCTTATTTTCCTTAAAAATTATATTTTTCAAATATATATTAACATCCTCTTAAATTATTTATTTTTATTTATCTGCCTTTGAAATTCAATTGTACTTTAGAACAAAATATCTTTACTTAGCTTGTATTGTTTTAATATTTTTCTATATGTATTCAAAGGAAATTGGACACATGTATGTACCCATGACAGTTTTTCTTTTCCTTTTAAGTTAAGACTTTAAAACTTTTATCAGCTACATTAATTATCTGTATGAATAACTAAAGAAAACATTGAATTTTCTAATTTGTTATAATAAAATCTCAACTTTTTTATTCACTAATTTTGTCTGACCTAATTAATGATATTATACCCTTCATGCTGAAATTTACAAAAAGTCAGAGCTGCTTTTCAGAGGCCTAGACCTTTTTAAATGTATCCATGTTCATATTCGCCAGTGCTTTGTATAGTTTACTTGTGTGCCAAATGTTACTTTCTCTTTCGGGACTGCTCAGTATGATTAGAAATGACACAGAAATAAGTTTTACAGATATGTAGAGGGAGATCACATTTCTCTCTCCCCTTCTTTTTTTTTTTTTTACTAAATTTTTTAAAAAGACTTTTTTCCTATTAAATAAAAAAAAAAAAAAAAAAAAAAAAAAAAAAAAAAAAAAAAAAAAAAAAAAAAAAAAAAAAAAAAAAAAAAAAAAAACACACACACACACACATTATAAAAAAGGACTTCTTTTTTAATAAGCGTTCACAGACTAGGATCATTAGCCTCACCCTAGTAACCTGTAGAAATGCAAATTCTTAGGCCTCTCCTAAACTTACTAAACAGATTCTGCTATTGGTGTTTTTAACAAGACTCCTGGGTGATTTAGAAACTCATGAAAAGTTTGAGAATTACTGATTCATTACATAAAGCAAGGTTGAACTGTGTAGACATTTTTGTGTATAAATAAGAAAATTGTGTTGCTTTTTCTGTATAGGTCTCATTGGTTAGCTTAACTGCAAATGCCTTGGGTTACTCAGAACTTGGTGCCATCAAATCCCTCAGAACACTAAGAGCTCTGAGGCCACTGAGAGCCTTGTCACGGTTTGAAGGAATGAGGGTAAGACTGAATGCCTTAGAATTTGTCAAAATTATTATTGAGAGCAGACTGACACTTTGTACCATAGAAATGTCAAATTTATGGAGAATTTGTGCCTTACACATTCATACTGACATAATCAATCAAAAATAATATTTAGCAGATGCCCATAATACTTGGCACTGTTTGAGTCACTCACAGAGTATAATGCCAGAAGGACTGTTTCTAATTAGCTAGATTTTCACTTGGTGGAAAATCTCTATAGTTATGCTGCTGATTTGAATCAAGATTATTTATGTTCACTCCATTTGTAAATGTGCAGGAAATCCTACTCACTGTAGTTTAAACCTACCAAATCATTACTCATAATTTTTTCACGGCTCCATTAGGATACACTTTGAGACTTTTGATGTTTGAATCAGGCCTTTTAGTTCTTAAACACAGGCTGAGATGGCTAAAAAGTAGGTCAATTGGAAATCTAACGCTCATTTAGAAGAGTGGTACAAAAGAACAGAGGAGTTTGTGCTGACATTTGTTATTTCCTGAGGCACAAAACCTGAGACCACATACCCTCACCACCAAAAAAATGATGATGCCCTGTCTCAGTGGTTTTAGCTGGTTCAAAGGGAATTTTTAGAAAATGATACTTTTTGTGATATTTGCAAGTAGTTATTTAGATTTCATCTGCATTTTACAAACACAACAAAAGATGAATGGTGTGTGTAGATGTGTGTGCCTGTATACGCATGTTTACATAGAAAAGAGTTATTAGTTGTTAAATTCTTATTTTACCAATTTGAAATGACAGTTTTTGCAGTAGAAGGCTTAATAAACAAAGGTATCAAACTTTCAGTACCAGAATACTTTTTATATTTTCTATGTGGAATTCGATCCCAAGTGTTCTCTTTTACTGTCAAATTTTGGATAGCAAATTGTATGGCTTGTATGATTTTTTAAAGCGATGTTCACTTCTATGTTCATGTCACTATTTGTACTCTTAATTGTTTTTGGCATTTAGTGTTAGTTCCATCCTTTGAGTAATTTGCTACATGTATATTATTACCTCTTGAGAAAACATTCTCCAGTATAAAATTTGTTTTATACTCTTCTGAATTATAATTTTAAAATTCTTAGTTGAGGCTACCAGAGTCTAGTTTCTAACCAATATTCAACTTTGAAAGATGTATTTTTTAATCATTTGGCTGTTTTTTAATACCATTTAAAAATAAGCAAATATTTGTTGTTGGCTTTTCATTTATTGTTCCTTCTCATTCTGTGCCAGGTTGTTGTAAATGCTCTTTTAGGAGCCATTCCATCTATCATGAATGTACTTCTAGTTTGTCTGATCTTTTGGCTCATATTCAGTATAATGGGAGTGAATCTCTTTGCTGGCAAGTTTTACCATTGTATTAACTACACCACTGGAGAGATGTTTGATGTAAGCGTGGTCAACAACTACAGTGAGTGCAAAGCTCTCATTGAAAGCAATCAAACTGCCAGGTGGAAAAATGTGAAAGTAAACTTTGATAACGTGGGACTTGGATATCTGTCTCTACTTCAAGTAGTAAGTAACCACTTTATTATTTTTTGTGATGTGTAATTAAAATGAGTCTAAAGTTCTTCTTCCTTGTCATGAGGTATTTACCTTACACCTGTTAGAATGGCTGTGATCAAACAGGTAAATGACAAAACATGTTGGCAAGAACGTGAAGAAAAGGGAACACTTGTACATTGTTGGCAGGAGTACAAATTTGTATAGCCTTTATGGATAACAGTATGGAGGTTCCTCAAAAAACTAAAAATAGAACTACCATATGATCTAGCATTCCCATTACTGGGTATACATCCAAAAGAATTGAAATCAGCATGTCAAAGAGATGTCTGCACTCTCATGTTCACTGCAGCAGTATTCACAGTAGCCAAAATATGGAAAAAAAACTGATTGTCCATCAACAGATAAATGGATAAAGAAAATTGTGTGTAAATATGTATATATATATATCTATATATAAAATGTTTACATTGTTCTATATACACACATACAGACATACACTTTATATATGTATATCTAGATATAGATACACACACATATCATGTATGTCTATATGTATGTGTGTATACAGAAGTAGTCAGGGAAGAGGAAGAGCCTATGGCACTAAGAAACTGAGAAAATATACAAGATTTTTGTTTTCAAGATTACTATGTCCACATAACAGAAAACGTATTTCAAAAAGTAAATGTACTTGAATGTATTTGTTTTTAGATTAGGAAACTGCTTCTTTTTATACAGTAATTGCCTCAAAATAGCATATTCAACAACATTAAAAAGGTTTTCAAGAATAAGCCCTCATGACTGATGATTGGTAAAATCATTTAAAAATTTATCGGATTATATGTGTATGTGTGTGTGTGTGTGTGTGTGTGTGTGTGTATGTGACACACACACATACTATAGACATATACAATGAAATACTATTTAACCTTAAAAGAAGAAAGGGATCTTGTTCTTTTATACAACATGGATTCACCTGGAGGACATTATATTAAGTGAAATAAGCCAGGCACAGAAAGATAAATAGCACATGATGTCACTTATATATGAAATCTTAAAAAAATCAAACTCATAGAAGCAGAAAGCAGAAAGACAATCACCAGGGGCTGGAGGTGGGGAATGATGGGAGATGTTGGTCAAAGGATACAAAATTCAGTTCCTCAGGAGGAATACATTGTGCAGAGCTATTGTACAACATTGTGACTATAGTTAATAATAATGTATTATATACTTGAAAATATCTGAGAGAGTAGATATTATGTTTTCTCATCACAAAAAATATGTATGTAAAGTGATATACATGTTGCTTAGCTTGAGTTAGCCATTCCACAATATGCATATATTTGAAAACATCATTATGTACAACATAAATATAATCATTTTTAATTTGTCAATTAAAAATGAATATGTTTTTGAAAAGCAATTAAAACACAAATGCATATACTTTTTAGGAACTCTATATAGATTCAGCAAAACTATGTAAAATGATATAATATTATACAATAATAAAATTCTTCTCCCTTAGTGTTTGCAAATTCTTCCTTAGGCCCATCTACCTAAATTCTTCCTCACCGTGAACTACCTTTTCTGCACCATGTTGCAAACATGATGACTCCACAAACTTTATTGTCTCCCCAACTATGCATTTGGTAGCATAGCACAAAGTCCGTTGTTTCTGGGAGTTTTATCTTGGCACTCATTTTCCTCCCTTCCTACCCTGAGGAAAGAAGTGGTGGCCCCAAGCGAGGTTGAAAAGGTGTGTATGTGCGGAGGCAGAGAGAGAGAAAGAGACACTTTTGGATAGAAAAATTGCTCCCTTACAAATGAAAACCTTCCAATTAAGACTATTCTGTCTGCTATGCACTCATAATAATTCATTCAGCTGTTCAACTGACTGCAGTATTTCATACCCACTAGCTCCTGGACACAATCCGCCTACATAATCCTCAATACTATAAAAATAGTCAGGAAAGGGGCAGAGTCTGCCGCACTAAGAAACTAAAAAAACAAAATGTATAAGACTTTTGTTTTCAAGATCACTATGTACACGTAGCAGAAAGTAAATATTTAACAATGTAAATACAGTTGAATATATTGCTTTCAGATTAGGAAACTGCTGCCTCTTATAGAGTAATCATGTCAAAACAGTATGTTCAATAATATTAAGATTTTCAAGAATTAAGCTGTCATGATTGGTGATTGGTAATAATCATTTGGAAAAGAATAAGTAAAGAAAGCATTTAAGATAAATAATGCAGCATACTTTTGAACTTGTCTCATGCTGATACTATATACAAGAAATCCTTTCTTCAAATTTCATGATATATTTTATATAACCACATCATTGTCAAAGATTGCTGATAGTGTTTTTATAATAGCATATTGTTACAGTAGATCATTATTTAATTATAAATATTAAATATGCATATAAAGATGTAATAAAAAAGATGAAGTATTTTCAATGCATATCATAAAACATTGCCCAAAAAGTAAATATTAATTTCAAGCTTATTTATATACCTATATTTGAATATAGATCAAGTAGAACCTTGATCAATTATTCCTATTCAATTGATTTTCTAAAATTATAATTTTGGGAAAAAAGAAAATGATATGACTTTTCTTACAGGCCACATTTAAGGGATGGATGGATATTATGTATGCAGCTGTTGACTCACGAAATGTAAGTCTAGTTAGAGGGAAATTTTTAAATTTTATCAAATGTATATTTCTACAGTATTGTAATTTAGTGATATTGTCAATAAAATAAAATTATGTGATTAATTTATAAAACATATCTGTATTATAAAAATAAAATGTTTAATCATATTATTTCTTTCAAAATTATTACAGGATGATTTTCTCTAATCACTGCGTATCTTTTAAGATACCTTTTCTAGTATTTAGCAAGGCACCTGACACAAAACTTTATTGGATTTATTTTCAAAATCAGACATTTTACTTTTGGCTCTGATAGTCCTGGCCATTTGTGCATTAGAAGTTCGCACAGGCAATATTTTTCATCTGTAATAGATGTCCTCCAGCTTTTGATCTTCCTTATGATAGGAAGAATATAACTAATAATGGGACAAAAGTAAACAAACAAATTAGTGTTTCTCTTGGGAAAGTGAGACTCAGTGGTGGAAGGGAGGGACTTTCCTAATCTACCTCATACACACCAGTACTTTGAATTTTTTCCTACAATTGTCATTCATTTCTCAGTATTTAATGAGGAATGAAGTCACATTTTGGAAAAAAGAGATTGATTTGTGGTACACCAAAGCATGATAATAAAGTTCAAAATGCTATTTTCCTTGCACCGGCAGCTAGCTTTCTGAGTGAAGAATTCCTGAGGTGTTTTTTTTTTTTTTTTTTTTTTTTTTTTCACTTCATAAAATCAGAGAGGGAGCAAGAAAGTGTGAAAAGCCCTGCATTTTATCTCTGTAAGTGGTATCAGGAATTCAAGTTATGAGTTTTTTCTAAATATAATAATAATGTGTTGTTTATCACTACTCACTATGCCAAGGACTTTCTCACATTATCCCATTTAGTCCTAAATAACAACCTTATTGTATAGATGATACTAACTCTATTTTACCACTGAAGCAAAGAGGCTTAATGCGTTAAGTGGTAAAATAGTTGAACCCAGGCCACAAATAATGGCTCGTACCCACTTTCCACAGTAGTTTCTCACCTTTTTGATTAATTAATTCAAAGCTCTCTCCATCTTCCTTATCAATAGCTTATATGACATGAAATATTTTCAGTTTCTTCTTTAATACCTTAACAGACCTTTTCTGCTACAAAACTCTTGGACATTACGAAAGATGAAATCCAATTGGGCACTACATTTATGAAAAATTGTTGGCTTTTACTTTAATTAGTAAATTACATCAGATAAATGCAAATTTAAACCAAAATGAGACAATATCTACACACCTACCAGATTGGTAGTACTAAAAAGTCTGACAATGTCAAGTTTTACCAAGGGTAAACAGCAATAAGAATGCTGATACAATGCTGGTAGGAAAAAAATTAGACAAATAATCTCTTAAAAACAGCTGGGTATCATCACACTATTTGAGAAAGTTAAAGATGTTTTTAATCTTGCAATTCCATTTTGAACAATGTATCCTAAGGAAACTTATGTACATGTTTAGGATAATCTATGTACAAAATGAATATAACTTTTTTTGCACTAGCAAAAAACTGGGAGCAACTCAAAAATAGTAGAAATAGGCAAATAATTGAATACTACATAGTAATGGAAATGAATGAATACAGCCATATACAACCATGATCCTTAAAAATATAACACTGAGTTAAAGAAACTAGACTCATAGTATAATTGTATTTATATAAAGTTAAAAATGGACAAAACTAAGCTTATTGTTCAAGAATGCATACTGAGGTGTTAACTCGAAAGAAAAAGCAGGGACATAATTACCATAAAACTCAGGATAATGGTTACCTCTAACAGGGCTGATGGGATTATGTTTGAGAAAGATACATCAAGGGTTTCCCTACCAATGACCTGGGTCATGGATTTCACTTATAAAATGTATTATATTTTGCATGTATATATTATGCAATTCCTGTATGTGTAGTCTTTTAAAAGTTTTAAAACTATAATTGTACCTCACTGTTCACTAAACTCACATACATAAATAAAATCCCATCAAAGAATAAGCAGTTTTACAATATTTCTGATATTTTCCATTTTGCTCTATTTCATCAGAAAAAAATTATGCTGCTCACAATCCTCTAAATTGATTTCATAACACAGTGGGTTATTACCTTCATCTCATATCATCAGTGACTGGTTAACTGAGTTGATTAGAACAATGTCCTATGAGACCTGAACTAGAGCTTACAGCTAAAGCTCAAATCTACTATCAGACATATTTCTTTTTTCTTTTTTGTTTTTTTCAAAATTTTAAAGGCAGCTTTTTGACATTTTCTTTTTTTTTATTTTCTTTTTCTCAAATTTTAAATGTCACACATATTTCTAATCAAAAGTGGGAAGACAAGAGAGAGTACCATTGTTACAGAAACAGTGCCTGCTGAATAGGATAAAGCAATAGACTCATTTTCAGAAAGGGAAGATCAACCTATATACCTACATGCAGACATACTACAACGGTTCTTGCCTATCTAAAGAAATGTATTATATCAAACTCTTACACTTAGAAATAACCACTGGCCAGGCACTGTTCTAAGCACATTTATATGTTAACATGACTAATCTTTACAACCACCCTATGAGGTTTAGGTTCTATTATTTTCATTTCACAGATGAGAAAACTGAGGCACAGAAAGTAAATCTTCAAAGTTTTGACATAGAATAATGTGATGTTGACATCTCTTTTGTAAGAAGAGGAAATCTTTAATTTGCATGCTGTGTTGGGAACTTTGCTTACAAAGCAAAGTGCATTCATAATCAATAAATAGGCATTTATTGAATGACATTTTTTATAATCATTCAAACTTCTCTATGAGTTGTTTCATTTTCCCAGGTAATTAATAGCCTTGCAGGACTCTTCAATAAGCATGTGAGATTTGAAGGTTCATAAAATCTGTTTAATGTTTGGTTTCTTGTCATTCCTGAGACTAAAAAATGCTTAGATAATTGAAAACTCACTGATGTTCTTTGTATGCAGCAAGTGTTAGATATAATGGTTACAATTCTTCATATTTTTTAGGTAGAATTACAACCCAAGTATGAAGACAACCTATACATGTATCTTTATTTTGTCATCTTTATTATTTTTGGTTCATTCTTTACCTTGAATCTTTTCATTGGTGTCATCATAGATAACTTCAACCAACAGAAAAAAAAGATAAGTATATTAAAACTTCATCTTTGTTCTGAAATATGAACTAAATATGTCATACTGTTCCCTTTAGCCTCTGAAATGCAGTCACCACAAAAAGAATATAAAATTCAGAAATTATTTTGAGACATTTGATAATCGATGAGCTTTGAAGCAATAATTTAGATAGCATTTTTTTATGTTTTCAATATAGAAATATGACTAATATGGTATAATTTGTATATTGAATAAAGGCATCTCCATAAATACAGATATTAGCAACAATAGAATGAAATGTGGGAGCCAATTTTTGCACTATTGCTAAGGTGGGTTTTATAGCCAGCAAAGAACACAATTTTAACAAGTTTTGCTTTCATTTCTTTACTTTGGAGGTCAAGACATTTTTATGACAGAAGAACAGAAGAAATACTACAATGCAATGAAAAAACTGGGTTCAAAGAAACCACAAAAACCCATACCTCGACCTGCTGTAAGAATAGCATACTTTCATTGCCAGTTAAAGCTATGTTACCTAACCCTTTCACAGCCAGAATTGCTAGAAACTAGTTATTTTTTGGATTTGTAACAGTTTTCTACCTTAACAATGTGACTAGCTAGCCTAAATAGTTTGAATATATGTATCATATATATATAATATGTATAAACTATATAATACATAACATTTTATATGCAAGCATATAAAATATATAGAAATAAAATTTGCTGTACTTAGGTGCCAGTAGTATCAGACAAGCTGATGTCATTAAGAAGCTTCTAATAATGTACAGAAGAAAATACATACATACATACATAATGTGGAAACATTAAATGTTCTCAGAGTACACTGGAGACAGATTGGAATAACTGGTACATCACAGATTGGCCTCATTTTTTGTCCAACTCTGCAGTTAGAATGGAATCATTAATGAAACAAGTCACAGGTTTTGCTTATCTCTGATTAAACAACAACAACAACAAAAGGCAAACTTCATATTTTCCCCTACTATCCCACCCTTAAATGAGATGATATCATTCTTTCTTGGACTTTTTATGGCTCTTCTAGTTATATATTTAGCAGTGATACTGTTCTTTCAGTTTGGCTGCTGAAGGGAATTGCTATCAGGAGAATCCCTAAGTTTTTCTATTACTCCTGAAGGACTGGCTCAGATATTAAGTCTCAGACATCTTCCCCAAGGTATACATGGTATAAAACACTTCGATGTTCCTCAGAAATCTTGATTTTATGAATTCATTGGTGACAATATAAAACTGACCATAATTAAGTGTTCAGTTGGTAAGTCAGCCAATAATTCAAAGAAAGTGGAAAATTATATTGGGTCAAACATAAAAGGTATATACAATTTGAACCTAGTCGTTGGGAAATAATACAATTTGAATGAATAGAGATAAAAGCAGACAACATTTACTATGTGAGAAAACATATACCACAAAGCCATATAGATAAATATATCAGTGGAGAATAGTGATGCATTTGACTTAGTGAGTAGTAGACACTGGTCTTCTGAGTTAGAGTCAACGTTACCATACGAGTCTGAGGAAATTTGTTCTAATTAAGCAATACAAATGCAACATAATTAACAGAACAGCCTAGTAATATGAAAAGAAAGCCTTTGAGAGTTTAACCTAGACACTGGTGTGGAGCGACATTAGAGGCAAAGTAACCCTGGGACATGGACAAAAAGATAAACCTTTACAGATAAGATGAGTCCATAATCTGTGTCAGGCCAAAAGGACTGGAACTATTCCAGGAGAGGAGTTAGCCAATAAGAAGACTCAATTGGGATGAGGCAGCTGTGGAACACAGGAAAAGAGGAAGGATATGTAGATAACAGAGAATCTAAAACAGAGGATATGTTGATAACAGATAATCTAAAACATAAACCAGTTGATGTTTTGTGAAGCTGTTGGTTACACTATCAGAAATTGGAGTCACATATAGGCACTGGGAAATACAGTGGTAAAGCCTATGAAATGTCCAGACTGAGATAAAGATTTTAGAGTTGTCAGAACAAAATTTAGTTGTGCTCTGAAGCACAGATTCATTTTTTAAAAATAATTAGAATAGGCCGGCGTGGTGGCTCACCCCTGTAATCCCAGCACTTTGGGAGGCTGAGGCAGGTAGATCACGAGGTCAATAGATTGAGACCATTCTGGCCAACATGGTGAAACCCTGCCTCTACTAACAATACAAAAATTAACTGGGAGTGGTGGCACGCGCCTGTGGTCCCAGCTACTTGGGAGGCTGAGGTGGAAGAATCGCTTGAACCCAGGAGGCGGAGGTTACAGTGAGCCGACATTGCGCCACTGCACTCCAGCCTGTCTACAGAGCAAGAACTCAGTCTCAAAAAAAAAAAAAAAAAAAAAAAAAAAAAAAAAAAAAAAAAAAAAAAAAAAAAAAGAATAGAAAAAATAACAAAAATTCTCAGAATAAGACCTTGCATACTTCACCAAGATATAGGAGGAGATAAATCAATGAAGGCATGTGATTGTATCTACATCAAATGACATGGATTTATCTGCATAGCAGTAGGGCTGCTTGGAAAAAGTTCAACACATTCAGCTAGAGTATTCAGTGACAATTTGGCAACTTAGGAAGTAACTGATAAAATCCATTTATTTCTTCATTAACAATATGTACTGCAGAGCTTATAGCTTGCAGTGAATGCAGAGAATGAAGTACTTAGCTTTAGCTGAGCGGGGCTGGGGTTAGGTCTTCTGAGAAGAGTTTGCTTTAGCATCTGTTGCTAAGTATTTTTTGAAAGGGCTTATATAAACTACAAACATCTACTAGGTTGCCATTTGAGGTGGGTGGCTGAGGCACTTGTAACTGCACAACACTTAAACTGCATTCTCAGGAGGCTGTTTTCATCGTTCTTTGTCACACCACACACTCCACTCCTGTCCTGTTTTCAGGACCAAGGAGTTTCATTCCCATGCACAAATAACATACACACAGTGCCTCAGTATTTTTCCATGCTTTGACCTCAATTGGTTGGTACATAAGCTTGAATATGTTGCTGTGCACCTCCCACAATGTACTATGTATTATCCTAAGCATTTTGAGCTTAAATATTGAACACTATGGAGTCTAGTTAATGCAACAGGTAGTACTCAAATAGTCATGCCAAAAAAATGAAATAGCCCAGAGAAAAAGAATACATTCAGCTGTGAGAGCTGATTTGGGGGAGGGTGCTGATTAATCAGGGAAGTTAGAGAAGGTTTTATTAAAATAATATACTAGCTGAGGATGGAAAAAGAATGAGAGAGTATCAATAACCAGCGTGGGATGAGAAGAGCCCCATAGAAGGGGAAGGCGTATGTGAAGATCCTTATGTAGGAGGGCTGGTGAGACTGGAGTACAGAAAGTCAAGGTTCATTTGGGACACGTTAAGAATAAGGAGGTTAGGATAAGCCCAAACTTTTCTGGGCCTTGGAGGCCATGTTCAGCAGGCTTATGTTTTCATCCTAAGAGCAGTAAGAAACCATTGAAATGGACACAATCAGTTTGGTCTTTGCAACGATCATTCAATCCGTTTGACAGAGACAGTGTAAATACATTATAGGCTTGTTTTGGAGCTATTTCAGAGATGGTAGGTAGCCTGAATCACAATGATGTGGAGATTAATAAAAGTGGATTTTGAGCTATCACCAGAGTGAAACTTAGAAGTTTGTCTATTAATTGATTATGAGAACTAAAGAAGGAACCAGCAAGAATGGCTCATGTCTTTCTGCTTTCCACTATTGGATGAACGCTGGTGTCCTGCAGGAAATGAAGAAGGGACATGAGTGGTGAGAAAATTGGAGATGCTAGCTTGCAGAATTTGGCAACCAAGGCAGAGTGAGAGAGTGAGAGGAAGGAGGAAGGGAGAGAAAGGAAGACTATTTAGAAGAAGTAGCAAAATAAAAGTTACTTAAGATTCAGAGATTAGCTTTAAAGCAAAGCAAAAGGAATTTTAGAGAGGAAAAGATTGAAGAGAGAGGGAATAATTATGGCATAAAAAAGCGCAAGACGTAGGGCAAGAACTTAGTGGTCTAGGGCAGATTTAGAAAGAAAACGGGGCTGAGTCCTCTAATGAGTTTGGAATAATATATGAAAAGAACATGGAAATAAAGATAATATGAAATGCAAAATAAAATAGAGGAGTTTTGTTAAAATGTTTAACTTTAATGTAGTCAAAAAAATGGTAAAAATTGAGAGCAAGATAGTTGAAATTTCTGAGAAGTTGGGAATTATCTTTGGAGCAAATGAAGGACAAGGGATTGCTAATTGCTAAATCTGAAGGGCCAAGATGAAGTTAGAGAACATAAATTTTTGGTGAATAAGGCCTTCAGAAGTATATATCTTCTTCCAGCGTATTTGACACCCTAGGATTTAAATTGGAGACCAGACCTCAGAGACTTGGGATTGGAGTTGTACATTGAGGTGTCTGTCCCACTAGACAACTCTATGAGCAGATAATCCAAGGAGATTTTTATTGGTCCTGGTGATATTAAAATTAAGACCAAATTTCTTTTAAGGTATTTTGAACTTACTATATTCTAGGAGCCATATCCGAGAGAAAACTGACACTGTTCTGCTTTTGAGGGGCCTCAAAACAAGTGGAAGAGAAAGAAAACTAAAACTGAATAAGAACAAACCATTTTCAATACAACACCACTAATTTTATGAACAGTGAAAGAAATCAGTTTCCTGAGAGCACTAAGTGCTTAAGTCTCAAACTGAGTTAGAATTCATGAGAGAGAGAGAAAGGGTGGGGGATGTTTTAGACAAGAAGTAGACAGATCAACTATGTAAGATGATACAGTAGAACCTGCATGAGCTACTAAGAGTGGTAGGTAGGAAATATCAGAGGGTGGAAGTAAGGGGAACATGCCAGACTAGGAAAGGTAAACTACAGTAAATTGAGAATTAATAAGGAAGGGTTTGAACTACAACTAGGCACATTTATTAGGTTGAAGGAGGCCCTGAGAGGACAGCTCCAGCTGTAGTAATAGAATCTAGTCCAGCAGGCCAAATATGCACTCAGAGGAAAGACCAAAACAAAAGAGAACAAGTAGAGTTTGATGTCCAAAAATTGCAAATGGAAGTAATGGAAGCCTCCCTACAGAGAGAGGACAGAGCACTAGGAGGTAGAATCCAGGCCAGTAAAAGTATCAGGCTCTGGAGAAGCAAGCCATTAAGTGTATAGGTAGCAGAGTATTAGTCATTCTAATTGAGAAGGTAGAGAAAGGCAGCCCAACAGATGTAAGTGAAGACCGGAGCCCTAGACTACCCGAGAAACAAAGCAGACACGTGCAAAATGGAAGAAAACAGAAACCAGTGATCAGAACCGGTTTACAAGTTGGGGACTTAATTTCATAAGCAAGACATAGGGTAGTTAGTACTTGGAAATACCAAATAAACCAGAGCAAAGTTGAATATTTCCTTTGTGACTTTTTCAAAGACAATTTTATTCTTACAGAAGAGTTACCCATAATGAATAATGAATCTACACAGGGTCCTCTTATTTTAACTTCTTACACAACCATAGATCAGTTATCACAACTAAGAAATTAACCTTGGTATAATACCATTAAATAAAATACAGAGCTTAGATTTCACCAATTTTTCCACTGATGGCTTTTTTGTTGAATTATAATTTAAAACATATTTTAGCTGAACTTTAAAATGAAATTTATGATGCTGTAACTTTAGTGAGAGAATATAAAGTCAGAGACCAGACCAAAAATTTAAAAAGACAGACAAAAACCTCGAGAAGTATTTATTTATTTATTTGTTATTTAAAGTAAAATTAATACCCTCTCAACATATGGGATAAAAAAATTTATTATATGCCAAATATTTACTGTCTGTCATAACATGATGGTGTTCTGTTCACTGAGAACCTAATAGGTGAGTTTATAAAACCTGCTATCATTGTTAGTATAAATAAATCAAATACACTTGAATAGAGTTGGATATACAACCTACACAATTTTCTTCCAAGTATAAAACAAAAATAAAATATGCTACTTTATTTAATAGAATAGAACATTGTAGCAATGTTCCATTGCATTTGAGCCTCACGTAAGTGCCAAGAGGTAGCATTAAGAGATAAGATTTGAGATCTGACCTGGAGCTTCCCTTTTTACACAACTTACCTGCTTTGTGACCTAAGGCAAGTTAACACAGCTCTCTAATCACCGGTTTGGCAAAGAATTTTTCTGTAAAATGTTGTTGTGGGGCTTATAGGTATGTTTTTATAAAAGCTACATTTTTATGTTGTTTTGTTAAAATCAGATGAATTGAATTACATATTTTTAAAAGTTTCTAAGGGGACTTTTACGTATGATTTGTTCCAGAACAAATTCCAAGGAATGGTCTTTGATTTTGTAACCAAACAAGTCTTTGATATCAGCATCATGATCCTCATCTGTCTTAACATGGTCACCATGATGGTGGAAACTGATGACCAGAGTCAAGAAATGACAAATATTCTGTACTGGATTAATCTGGTGTTCATTGTTCTGTTCACTGGAGAGTGTGTGCTGAAACTGATCTCTCTTCGTTACTACTATTTCACTATTGGATGGAATATTTTTGATTTTGTGGTGGTCATTCTCTCCATTGTAGGTAAGAAAAGGTGCTTTTATTCAATTAAGGAATATAGTAGTAAAAATATGTGTTTTAAAACTTTAGAGGTGTTTTTCACCAATCTTTCTCATTCATCCCAGACTTCCAAATAAAAATCTAATAGTCCATTTTTGTTTAGTTTGCCATTTCTCTAATTGCATGCTGTGCATGAAATGATGAATGAAATAAAAGGAATTTATATGTCAGCTTTTAATTACTCTCATTTAATATTTTTATCTAATCTCATTCATTCTCATCTCTGAAGATGATAACTCCAACTTTGACAGAATACTCTTCTGTCCGATCATACTCCTGTGGTATTGACAGTTACCACCTTGAATAAACAATCAACCCACACACATATATACATAAATCATTTGAATTAGTCAGATAATTCATAACTATGACCTCTTAAATAACTGGAATAGTGTATATATGCAGTTATATATATAATCATGCACAAAAGTTTTATGTTATCTTTGGGTGCAGTTTTCTGTGGTTTGCAATATTTCTTTTTGGAAGCAGACATTTGGTTTGAAAATCTAAAACAGATTTGTTATTAGCAATGATTCATTAATGTTAGGATACATACATTAAGTGTTAGGAGTGCAAAAGGCTTATTGGGAAAAAATATATTTATATATTAAATGTCTATGTATAAGATACTAAATAAGGTGATGGAAGTAAATATAAGAAGATTTAAGAGAAGGTTTCTGCCTATTTGGGAAAGAGAACATTCACATGGAGGGAAAAATTGTGTAGCACTCTATTTAAACTACTTTCTTTAGTAGAATAGAACATTGTAACAATGTTCCGTTGCATTTGATCCTCACCTAAGTGCTATGAGGTAGCATTAAGAGGTAAGATTTGAGATCTGATCTGTAGCTTCTTTATTTACACCACTTACCTGCTCTATGACCAAGAAAGTTACCTCAGCCCTCTAATCATTGGTTTTGCAAAGAATTTTTCTGTAAAATGTTGTTGTGAGGATTAAAACAGATTATGTATATATATGCATTTAGCACTGTGCCTAGCATGAAGACTCAGTAAATGTTCAGTTTAACACAACAAGAAAAAGTTGATATTATCACCATTTACTGATGCATAAAAGCAAAAGCCAGGGTTCAGTCCCAAGTATGTCTGTCTCCATAGCGTATGTTTTCTACTGTACATCACACTGCCTACTCCCAAATAAAATAGGATCACAACCTTCTCAGAAAGATAAGAACTCTCATATTTCTGATCCAAAATCATATGCCTTTAATTCTTACGCAAATACTAGAACTTGCATTTTGGATACATAAATCCATTTCTGTACTTGACTGCTATATGCTTCATGATGCCTTTAGACCTTCAGGGGTTGAGTCATATTTTTGATAGATGCTTTTCTTGAACTAGGAAAAATGGCCCTTACTTTCTTCATCTAATATAAATGTGTCAGTGTTATAACACCAAACATACAGTTTCATTTTGCTAAACAAATATTGCAGATTATTTTTCTATATACATGTACCTAACTGTCCTGTTCACATTTCATAAAACTAATATAATTATGTAAACTTTCATTTGCTGCTATTAAGTATAACACTATTTTTGTTATTCGTTGATTTTCTACAGGAATGTTTCTAGCTGAACTAATAGAAAAGTACTTTGTGTCCCCTACCCTGTTCCGAGTGATCCGTCTTGCCCGGATTGGCCGAATCCTACGTCTGATCAAAGGAGCAAAGGGGATCCGCACACTGCTCTTTGCTTTGATGATGTCCCTTCCCGCGTTGTTTAACATCGGCCTCCTGCTCTTCCTGGTCATGTTCATCTACGCCATCTTTGGAATGTCCAACTTTGCCTATGTTAAAAAGGAAGCTGGAATTGATGACATGTTCAACTTTGAGACCTTTGGCAACAGCATGATCTGCCTGTTCCAAATTACAACCTCTGCTGGCTGGGATGGATTGCTAGCCCCTATTCTTAATAGTGCACCACCAGACTGTGACCCTGAAAAAAATCACCCTGGAAGCTCGGTTAAGGGAGACTGTGGGAACCCATCTGTTGGGATTTTCTTTTTTGTCAGTTACATCATCATATCCTTCCTGGTTGTGGTGAACATGTATATTGCGGTCATCCTGGAGAACTTCAGTGTTGCTACTGAAGAAAGTGCAGAGCCCCTGAGTGAGGATGACTTTGAGATGTTCTATGAGGTTTGGGAGAAGTTTGATCCTGATGCAACCCAGTTTATAGAGTTCGCCAAGCTCTCTGATTTTGCAGATGCCCTGGATCCTCCTCTTCTCATAGCAAAACCCAACAAAGTCCAGCTCATTGCCATGGATCTGCCCATGGTCAGTGGTGACCGGATCCACTGCCTTGACATCTTATTTGCTTTTACAAAGCGTGTTTTGGGTGAGAGTGGAGAGATGGATGCCCTTCGAATACAGATGGAAGAGCGATTCATGGCATCAAACCCCTCCAAAGTCTCTTATGAGCCCATTACAACCACGTTGAAACGCAAACAAGAGGAGGTGTCTGCTATTATTATACAGAGGGCTTACAGACGCTACCTCTTGAAGCAAAAAGTTAAAAAGGTATCAAGTATATACAAGAAAGACAAAGGCAAAGAATGTGATGGAACACCTATTAAAGAAGACACACTGATTGATAAACTGAATGAAAATTCAACTCCAGAGAAAACTGATATGACGCCTTCCACCACTTCTCCACCCTCGTATGATAGTGTGACCAAACCGGAAAAAGAAAAATTTGAAAAAGACAAATCAGAAAAGGAAGACAAAGCGAAAGATATCAGGGAAAGTAAAAAGTAAAAATTAAAAAGAAACAAAGAATATTCCATTTTGTGATCAATTGTTTACAGCCTGTGATGGTGATGTATTTGTGTCAACAGGACTCCCACAGGACGTCTATGCCAAACTGACTGTTTTTACAAAAGTATACTTAAGGTCAGTGCCTATAACAAGACAGAGACCTCTGGTCAGCAAACTGGAACTCAATAAACTGGAGAAACAGTATCCACAGGAGGTTTCTATTTTCACAACCAGCTGACACTGCTGAAGAGCAGAGGCATCATGGCTACTCAGACCATAGGAACCCATTTAAAGGGGGGAGGGAAGTTAAATTTTTATGTAAATTCAACATGTGACACTTGATAATAGTAATTGTCACCACTGTTTATGTTTTAACTGCCACACCTGCCATATTTTTACAAAATGTGTGCTGTGAATTTATCACTTTTCTTTTTAATTCACAAGTTGTTTACTATTCTACGTGACTATTTTTGTACATGGGTTTGTGTTTGGGGAGAGGGACCAAAGGGAGGGAATTATACATTTCTCTATTGTATTGTATAACTGGATATATTTTAAATGGAGGCATGCTGCAATTCTCATTCACACATGAAAAAAATCACATCACAAAAGGAAAGAGTTTACTTCTTGTTTCAGGATGTTTTTAGATTTTTGAGGTGCTTAAATAGCTATTCATATTTTTAAGGTGTCTCATCCAGAAGAATTTTAATGTGCCTGTAAATGTTCCATAGAATCACAAGCATTAAAGAGTTGTTTTATTTTTACATAACCCATTAAATGTACATGTATATATGTATATATGTATATGTGCGTGTCTATACATATATATGTATACACACACATGCACACGCAGAGATATACACATACCATTACATTGTCATTCACAGTCCCAGCAGCATGACTATAACATTTTTGATAAGTGTCCTTTGGCATAAAATAAAAATCCTATCAGTCCTTTCTAAGAAACCTGAATTGACCAAAAAACATCCCCACCACCACTTTATAAAGTTGATTCTGCTTTATCTTGCAGTATTGTTTAGCCATCTTCTGCTCTTGGTAAGATTGGCATAGTATATGTCAATTTTAAAAATAAAAGTCTGCTTTGTAAATAGTAATTTTACCCAGTGGTGCATGTTTGAGCAAACAAAACTGATGATTTAAGCACACTACTTATTGCATCAAATATGTACCACAGTAAGTATAGTTTGCAAGCTTTCAACAGGTAATATGATGTGATTGGTTCCATTATAGTTTGAAGCTGTCACTGCTGCATGTTTATCTTGCCTATGCTGCTGTATCTTATTCCTTCCACTGTTCAGAAGTCTAATATGGGAAGCCATACGTCAGTGGTAAAGTGAAGCAAATTGTTCTACCAAGACCTCATTCTTCATGTCACTAAGCAATAGGTTGCAGCAAACAAGGAAGAGCTTCTTGCTTTTTATGCTTCCAACCTTAATTGAACACTCCATGATGAAAAGCCCAACTGTACACATACTCTGCAAGCTGCTTAAACCTGTTTAAAATATACGGCTAGAGTTTTCTAAGAAAATATAAATACTGTAAAAAGTTCATTTTATTTTATTTTTCAGCCTTTTGTACATAAAATGAGAAATTAAAAGTATCTTCAGGTGGATGTCACAGTCACTATTGTTACTTTCTGTTCCTAGCACTTTTAAATTGAAGCACTTCACAAAATAAGAAGCAAGGACTAGGATGCAGTGTAGGTTTCTGCTTTTTTATTAGTACTGTAAACTTGCACACATTTCAATGTGAAACAAATCTCAAACTGAGTTCAATGTTTATTTGCTTTCAATAGTAATGCCTTATCACTGAAAGAGGCTTAAAGAAAAAAATCAGCTGATATCCTTGGCATTGCTTGAATCCAGTGTTTCCACCTAGTCTTTTTATTCAGTAATCATCAGTCTTTTCCAATGTTTGTTTACACAGATAGATCTTATTGACCCATATGGCACTAGAACTTTATCAGATATAATATGGGAACCCAGCGTTTTTTTCCCCTTCCACAAAACCAGGTAGTGAAGTTATATTACCAGTTACCGCAAAATACTTTGTGTTTCACAAGCAACAATAAATGTAGATTCTTTATACTAAAGCTATTGACTTGTAGTGTGTTGGTGAAATGCATGCAGGAAAATGCTATTACCATAAAGAACGGTAAACCACATTACAATCAAGCCAAAAGAATAAAGGTTTTGCTTTTGTTTTTGTATTTAATTGTTGTCTTTGTTTCTATCTTTGAAATGCCATTTAAAGGTGAATTTCTATCATGTAAAAATAATCTATCTGAAAAACAAATGTAAAGAACACACATTAATTATGATAATTCATCTTTAAATTTTTTCATGGAATGGAAATTAGTGAAGAAGAGTGTATTGGATAGCTGCTTTAATATTGGTCAAAAACCTAGATATGGCATCAGGTAGAGTAGTGGAAAGTTACAAAAATTAATAAAAAAATTGACTAACATTTTAAGTTGTGCATCTTTTCTCCTACCTGTCTACCTATTGTTCTTTTTCCCCCTCACTTTTCCATTTCAATTTCTTCCCTATGTATTCTTGATCTACTTTGCTGTATATCCTTCTATCTTTCCCTTGGGCTCCGAGTATTTTTCATCCAGCATATTCTCCTTGTTTCTTTTCTATTCACCAAATGTCTTGTTTATTACAGCCTATAAACTGCTTAGACTTAGATCTCTAAAATTTGCTGTGACTCTGTAAAGTGCACATAGTATTTCTGTATTTATTTCTACAATTTACAAAAATTATAAGAAACCTTAGACTGCAAATTTTCATAATATATAAACGAAATTCCCAAATGGCACAGATTTGGGTTTCTCATTTAATTACCAACAGTTTGGGAAATGTTTCTCAATTCTGAATGCATATTAGAATTATCTGAGGAGGATTTAAAAAAAAAAAAAAAAAGCTAGTGCATGGGCCAAGACCAATTGAACTCATATCTTTGGGTGAGAGTTAACATTAATTTTTGAAGACTCATCACTGATGCTAATTCATACTAAGGACTGCGAACCAGCACACTTGGGTCTTCTTGCCCAATAGGACAAACATATTTTTCAGAAATGCAAACTGTCCTTCATTACATAACTCATCATGTACAGAATGAAGTTCCTAAGAGGATGGCTTTTGGAGTATTTATTTATCTTACAGATTCAGGAATTGACATCGATCTAACTATAATAGAGGTTGTTTTTTAGGACTGTAGTTAATAGAAAGGAAATTCTATTAGAATAGTTAAGGGAGATTGTGTTCAGGTAACATGCATCTACACAAGCACACACACACACCCCCTATGGCACCTTAACTCTCCCTAGTGTATACTGGGTGGAATGAATATGGGGGTGGTCTGGGAAACAGTATTAATTTATTTACAAAATAGCTCCCTCCGGTGAATCCTATCTGCTCTGTTGCATGAGACCCTTTAATCTGTACCGAAAGAAAGCAGCTCATGGTGGCCAGTCATAAAGCATACATCCAATTTGTCATTATCAACTCACAAATCTAGACAGGAAAGATTCTTATTCTCAACTTTTCCATTCTTGAGGCATCTCACACAATCTTTGTTTTCCTGCACTCTGTATAATACAGACCTATTTACAAAGAGAAGGGAGGAGAGAAGAGAGGTGAGGGGAAGTAAAGAAAGAGGAGAAAGGAGGGGAGGAGGGAACAATAGGGGAAAGGAGAAAGGAGGAGAGTGTAAGAGGAGAAAGGAGGGGAGTGTAAGAAATAGGATACTTCATAAACTGTAATTCTGAAAAAAGTCTACTGTGGGTACCTGCAGCACTGGTGAGGGAAGGAGGAAGAAAAAAGATGTGAGGGAAAGAAATGTTGCTTAGTTGTCAATATGTTAGATCTGAAATATAACCATGTTTCTTCTCTTATTTATTTTTATTTATTTATTTATTTATTTTTGAGGCAGGGTCTTGCTCTGTCACCCAGCGTGGAGAGCACTGGTGCAATCATGGCTCACTGCAGCCTTGACTTCCTGGACTCAAGTGATCCTCCCACCTCAGCCTCCTGAGTATCTGGAACTGCAGGCATTTGCCCTCATACCCAGCTCATTGTTTTTTTTTGTTTTGTTTTGTTTTGTTTTGTTTTTTTGTTTGTTTTTTGTAGAAACAGAATTTCCCCATGTTGCATGGGTTGGTCTCAAATTCCTGGACTCAAGCATTCCTCCTTCCTCAGCTTTCCAAAGTGTTGGAATTACAGGAGTAAGCCATTGCACCTGCCTCTCTCATTTTTTTTTTTAAAGAAAAGATAACCTGTAAGAAAAGTGAAGAGGACATTACACAAGTAAATGTTACAGTAATTCCATGGATCCAGGAATAATGTTTTTTTTTTTCAACTGAACTAAATACATATTTGAGTGTCTACTATATATCAGCTTTGCAATAGCAGCTAAGACATCAAAGGGGAATATAACTACCAAAAGAAAGGCTAAACCAGAGGTGAAGAAACTGGAAAGCCATGCTAGAGTTTGGAATTGATTCTGTGGCAGAGGAGTGATTACTTCTGAGCAGTAGAAGGAGGAATGGTATATGATACATCTGTTACTGCTAAATCTGGTAGTAATAAGGCTACGTTGTCCATTTTTTTGCTAGTATTTTACAGCTATCTCATTTTCCCAATTTTTAAACGGGTTGTTATCTCTTGGTATTGCATACATATTTTATTAAGTAAAGAATATAATTAGATTTTTAAGCCATCAAATGTGACATTTTCTGCTAACAGCCTATTTTAATCAACTTACTTTGTTTTATATTTACAGATACATTACATTTTATTTCTGTCACTTTATTTTGTGCTTTCTACTTGTTGAAGCTTTTCCTTTGTTCTTCTCTTCCTTCTTGTCCTCTTTTGCTTTGTGTTTTCTATTTTTCTTTCCGTCTTCTCTGATGGAAAGTTATACATCATCTCCCTTCCTCCATCCCTCCCTTCTTTCCTTCCTGTCTTCTTTTTTCTTTCTTTTTTATAAGTGATTACTCTTAAATTTTAACATGCATTCTTAATTAAGGTGATCTATAATCAACATCTGTACTCTGATCTGGAAAAGTGAATTTTCCTAGACTGACTGCCTATCACCGCTCTCCTCTCATAGATTATTTTTGTCTAGTATCTTGACTCTACCTTAATTTGAGATAAAACAAATTAAACAGTATTATTACATGAATTTGTAGGTAGTGCTTATATAGACTTACATACTAATTACTAGTAATTTTTCCCTCAAATTTATTTCTTCTGTCAACTTTTTCATTTTGTGTTCTATTTCTTTCTTGAAGTATATCTCTTAGGAATTCTATTTGTCAGAACTGTTAGCAGGTAAATGACTCTGTTTTTCTTTTTCTGCAAATGGCTTTATTTTGGACACATTTTTACATACATTAGCTTAGATTATAATTATTTTGTTTATTTTTTCACTTCTATGAGTCTATGAAATTATTTTTATTAATCTGACTCAGAATTTACGGTAATAAAAGTTAAGAATTCACAGATCAATATCTTTAATTCAGAAAATTCCAGGGAAATTGTCAGCTTTTACCACTACAAATATTTTCTCATCCCTATTTTTTTATTCTGTCTGGAACTCCTTACGAATATATGTTAAATGTCTAATTTTTTTCTCCATATTCCCTAACATTCCTTTTTTAAAAATTTCTAGTGCTCTCCGTTGATAATTTGTTAGGTTTTGGTATCAAAATAATACTGACTTTATAAAACAAGTTGGGAGGCATTTATTCCTGAAAGAGTGTAAGACAGATTATTTCTCCCTTAAATACGGATAGAATTCAAGAGTAAAGCCATCAGAAAACTGCGTCTTCTTTGTGGGAAAGTTTTTAATTAAAGATATCAATTTCTTTTCTTTTCTTTTTTGAGACGGAGTCTCTCTCTGTCCCCAGCCCGGAGTGCAGTGGCGCGATCTTGGCTCACTGCAACCTCCACGTCCCAGGTTCAAGCGACTCTCCTGCCTCAGCCTCCCGAGTAGCTGGGACCATAGGCGTGCTCCACCACACCCAGCTAATTTTTGTATTTTTAGTAGAGATGGGTTTTCACCATGTTAGCCAGGTTGGTCTTGATTTCTTGACCTCGGTATCCTCCCACCACGGCCTTCCAAAGTGCTGGGATTACAAGGTATGAGCCACCACGCTGGGCCAAAGATAATCATTTCTTAGGTGTGTAGGACCACTAAGATTGTTTTTTGAACTTTTTAGAGTTGACAAATTGCAGTTAAGAATTTGTTCATCTAAGTTATTATTTGAGTTTATTGTATAAATTGTTCATATTACTCCCTTATTATGCTTTTAATGTCTTTGGCTTCTCTAGTTATCTTTCCTTTTTTTTTTTTTTTTTTTTTTNTTGAGATGGAGTTTCGCTCTTGTTACCCAGGCTGGAGTGCAATGGCGCGATCTCGGCTCACCGCAACCTCCGCCTCCTGGGTTCAGGTAATTCTCCTGCCTCAGCCTCCTGAGTTGCCGGGATTACAGGCACTCGCCACCATGCCCAGCTAATTTTTGTATTTTTAGTAGAGACGGGGTTTCACCATGTTGACCAGGATGGTCTCGATCTTTTGACCTAGTGATCCACCCGCCTCGGCCCACCACAGTGCTGGGATTACAGGTTATCTTTCCTTTAATGTCAGATTCTCAAAATGTGTTGTCTCTTTTCCTTCATTAACCCATATAGGAGTCTTTCAATTTTATGAATATATTTTTTAAAATTCTACTCTTGTACATTTTTTTCTGTAGTTCTTCTTCTTTCTATTTTAATTATTTCTCTTCTTTCCATCCTTACTATAATAATTTTCATTTTCTTTCCTCCCTGCACTGGCTGAACATTAGGTATGACACTGAAGAAGTGAGGTGACAATGGTAAGCTTTGTTTTGTTTCTACTATGAGTAAGGAAGGTTTTAATAATTCACTATTAAGAATGCCACTTGGTACAGATTTTTCAAAAATAGATATCCATTATCATCTTTAAGGGGATCCTTTCAGTTCTTAATTTTCTAAAGGTTTTTTTGAAGTCAGAAATAAGTGCAAATTTTTATTAAGTTTTTCTGTATCTTACTTAGAAAATCATGATCTCATTTTTCTTTTGTATTCTGATATTGTGGTAAACAGTGATTGATTTTTAGGATATTAATCCTAACTATGCTCCTGGAATTTAATTAAATTTGGTTATTTGAATGATCAGTTTCATATATTGCTTCAAATTTCGCATATCTTGTTTTATATTCCTACGTCTATGTTTGTGAAAGAGCTTAGATGGTAATTTTTTTCTTTTAATGTGCTTGTTAGGTTTTGAAATCAAGACTATGTTAATCTCTTAAAACAAGTTGGTAAGGGATTTTTGTTGTTGTTCTCTGGTAGAGAAGAAACATTATTGGTGTTAATTTTTTTCTTAATTCTTTGGATAATTAATTAGTAAAATCTGAGCTTGAATTGTTTATATGTACACATTTTTAATTATGCATTTATTTTCTCTGACAAAAGACCATTCAGATTTGCTGTTACTTCTTGTTTCACTTTCTGTAACTTGATAAAATTTCAAGTTGATTCACTTAAAATCATTTATAATGATATCGTTTTTTAAAACTCCGTAGGATCTTTAGTGATGGCCCTTTGTTGATTCCTGTTATTGGTATTTTGTGATTTCTCTTTTTTACTTATTAAGTCTTTTGAAGAAACAACTTTTGCTTTTTAAAATCTTCCGGACTGCATTTTCTTTTCTATTTCATTTTTTGCTTTTATATTTATAATTTTCTTTCTTTTATTTCTTTTGTTTCGATTTATCAGTGTTTTCTAACTTCTGAAAATCTCTATTTCATTCATTGATTTCAACCTTTGTTCTTTTTTTAATAAATGCACTTAAGACTATAAATTTCTCTCTAAGTATGGCTATAATAACATCCCGCAAATATTGGTATATTTTATTTTGTTAACATTCAGTTTAAAATATTTTCTCATCTCTATCTTAATTTTTAAAAATCTTACTAGAAACTTAGAACTGCTTAATTTCCAAATACTTGAAAAGTTTTCTAGGTATATTTGTTTTGATTTCTAATTTAATTTTTCTACATTCAGATTACATGGATAATATGCTTTGCATAATCTTAATTATTTAACTTTAAATAATTATGGGAAAATGCTTTGTAGCTCAGCATCTATCAAATGTGTCATATACTTCATGTGCAGTTGAAAACAAAGTACATTTCAGTTGATAAGTACAACATTCTATACGTTTTATTCTTGAATTTGAAAGAAATCTTTATTTCTTTTGGCTGTTTTTACTATCCTTTACCAGAAGGGGTGTGTAAAAATTTTCCAATATAATTATAATTTTTTTTTAAATTTTAGCCCTGTTAACTTTTGCTATATATCTTAGTTTTTATTTGGATATTTGATATCTATTAAGTGCCTAAATTTTTAAAATGCTACATTTTTCTAGTAGATGGATCCTACTGTCCTTTAAAATAGTCCTGTTAATTTTTAGTAATGATTGCCCTAATTGTTTTGTCTGATTATTATTATACCTATGGTGGCTTTTGCTGGGATGGTGGTTGCATGGTACATCCTTCATTGCTTCAGTTTAAATGTTTCTGCAACCTCATATTCAATATTGAAAATTGATGAATTGTGTTTTATATCTAATCTAATAATCTCTCTCATACACACACAGACACACTACACACAGACACACACCTCACATTTGCATTTAAATTTTATGACTTCTTTTGGATTATTTGTATAATTCAGTTTTATACATTTTCTCACTATACTGTTTATAGTTAACCCAGGAATTGCCACATGAATGTATTACATTTTAAAATGAATTAGTAGTTCACTGCTTTCTGGATGTTACTAGGAGATGAGAGCACTTTTATTCTATTTCTCCCATTTCATCTTTTGTACTATTATTATGTATTTTCATATTACATGTAGTCTAAACTCTGAAAGACATTATTATTATT
Organism: Cebus imitator; assembly: GCF_001604975.1. Lineage (NCBI taxonomy): Eukaryota > Metazoa > Chordata > Mammalia > Primates > Cebidae > Cebus > Cebus imitator. The sequence continues at coordinate 9,687,740 of NW_016107325.1, forward strand.
ACTGTTATGAAGTCAATGCTTACTTAGTGTATTGAAATGTTTTCACACTGCTATGAAGATACTACCTGAGACTGGGTAATTATAAAGGAAAGAGGTTTTGTTGTTGTTGTTGTCTGTCTGTTTTTTCAGAGGGAATCTTGCTCTGTTGCCCAGGCTGGAGTGCAGTGGTATGGTCTCAGCTCACTGCAACCTCCGTCTCCTGGGCTCAAGTGATTCTCCTGCCTCAGCCTCCAAAGTAGCTGGGACTACAGGCACTTACCACCACACCCAGCTAATTTTTGTATTTTTAGTGGAGACGGGGTTTCACCATGTTGCCCAGGCTGGTCTTGAACTCCTGATCTCAAGTGATCCACTTGCCTCAGTCTCCTAAAGTACTTGAATTACAGGTGTGAGCCCCCACACACAGCCAGAAAGAGATTTAATTGATTCACAGTTCCTAGTGTCTAGGGAGGCCTCAAGAAAATTACAATCATGGCAGAAAGTGAGAGGGAAGCAAGGCACACCTTACATGGCAGCAGGAGAGGGAGAGAATTTGAGGAAGTGCCATACTTCAAAACCATCAGTTCTCGTGAGAACTCACTCACTAACATGAGAACAGCACTGGGGAGCCACCACCATTATCCAGTCACCTCCTACCAGGTCCCTCCCTTGAAGGTGAGAATTACAATTTGAGATGAAATTTGGGTGGGGAAACAGAGCCAAACCATATCACTTAGTGTTCCCAAAATGCTTACTTTTTTATTCTTTCCTACATTTTCTAGTTATCTACAGATTATTTCCCTTCTGCCTGAAAAAAACATTTTTAATATTTCCTTTACTGTGGGTCTGCTCTTATTGACTCTCTCAAGCTGAATTTGTCCCCCTTTTTTTTTTTAATTTTCACTTTTGAAGGATATTTTCACCAGATATTTGAGTTCCAAAATATTTTTTCTATTTTAGCATTTTGAGGTGACAGTCATTGTCTTCTGTAAAAAGAATAATTTTGAAAAAACCCTAAAACAACAATTCTCATGAAAATAAAAACATGAACACATATGAAAGATTTCATTTAACTCATTAATTAATGAGAAAATCCATAAGAACCAAACAACAGGAGGAGAATTTGACTTATAAAGATCCATGAGTTCTGCTTGACAACATGTATTTGCTTTGCCATGAACAGGAATCACTTCCTGGCCACAGGTAGGATTATCAGAAACAGAGGCTCTGTGGTCTCTCGGTGGAGATTCCTTCTCTAAATGTTGCTTCCAGATGTCTCTGGTCCATTGGTCTTTTGGGCAGTTTCATAGCCTGCTTTCTACCCCTCCCCATGCCATAGCTCCAAAGAAATTCTGAATCCTCTTTTGCTCTAGGTGCAGACCATGTGTCATTGTAGCCATGTGCTTAGCCTCCTCCTGGGCCTGCATGATGGCACCAAGGCACTCCAGGGTTATGCTAAATGTGAGTCATTCCTCAACATCTTGCAATTTTTTTTGGCCTGTGCCCTGTAAAGGGCAGAACATGCCCTCTGCTTGTGAGTCCCTTAAATGTTTAAATGTTTGTCTCTTTGAATGTCTATCTTTGAGTTTTAATTGTGAGGGAGGAAAATCAGATTATTTATATATAATACTTTACTCAATATTTTTCTCTTACTTTTCAGCAGCTAGCAACAGTGATTTTCCTTCCCTTTGAGGCAGAAACTTTCTTTACATAATATACTATTCTTTGTATTCTGGGATTCATATTTTGTTCAATTCTCTGAACTCTGAGTCTTAATATGCAAAAATCTGATGTTACTATGGATTTATGCATATCAAATTTGGAGATGAGTGATTTTTATATTGTTGATATAATTGTATCTGAATTTCTATCCTTTGAAACAGAAGGCTTCATGGTCTTCATGATGGAAAGGATTCAAGAAAATGAGAGAAATTTACCAGAATAATAAAATGCAATAGCAGACAACTCAAACACTACCTTAATAAACATAAATACATGTACATATATTTTTAATTTGATAAATGCTATAGTATACTCTTGGAGCCAATCTTTAGGCTCTTAAGAGGGATTATCACCCTATTCCCATTTCTAGAAAGGCTTTAAATAAAGAATTGGCATAGAACTATAGTTGGATTTAGTAACTACTGCCATTTTTTCTGTACTAGCCATCACCTTTTGACAAACCTGCCAATATTTTAGAAAGTCATATTTTGATGTACCTGGTCATCCTTTTTTATCAGTTCCTCAAAAAGTTAAACACAGCATTATCACATGACCCAGAAACTCTACGCCTAGGTATACACCCAAGAAAAAAGGAAACACATGTCTAATACAACCCTGTACACAAATGTTTATAACATTACTCATAATAGAAAAGCAAAGGTGGAAAAAAGTGCCCATCCATAGATGAATAAACAATTGTGGTATACATATATAATAATTTATTATTCAGTCATAAAAAATGACGTACTGATACATGCTACACTTTGGATGAATCTCAAATACGTATGACAGGTGTAAAAAGCCGTGCATAAAAAGTCACATATTATGTGATTCCTCTTATATACCCAGAATGAGCAAATCAATAGAGATCAAAAGAAGATTAGTCTGGGCGCAGTGGCTCACGCCTGTAATCCTAACACTTTTAGAAGGCCAGGTGGGGAGGATTGCCCGAGCTCAAGTGTTCTATACAAGCCTGGACAACATGGCAAAACCCTATCTCTACAAAAATTAGCCAGTCACGGTGGTGCAGGCTTGTGGTTCCAGTTACTTGGGAATCTGTGGTGGGAGGATTTCTTTAGTCCAGGAGGTTGAGGCTTCAGTGTGCCTTGTTCCTGCAAGTACGCTCCAGCCTGGGCAATAGAGCAAGACCCTGTCTGAAAAAAATAAAATAAAAATAGATTGAAGGTTATTTGGGATGGAGGGACAGCAGAACAGGAAGCGCTTACTTAATGGTTATGGGATGTTTTAATGGAGTAATAAAGATGTGAAACTACAGAAAGCTTGTGCTTGCACAACATGTGACTATAATAAATACTAATAAATCGCACACTTTAAAATGGTTCTGTTATGTGAATTTCACACCAATGTAGTTATGTAGAAAAAGTCAGTTAACGTTATTGCAACCCTATCCACAAGGGGGCGCTGCTTCCATTAAGAAACGTGACTCGTAAATTTTTTTTGGCTGGTAGGAGGGCAGTTAGCCTTGCAAATGCGTTTTCTGCTTATTTTGCATCTATTTTAGTTGTAAAACAATGAAAGCAAATATCCACTTTGGAAACATTACTAGAAAAATAATGTTTACATTTGAATGTGTCTCTTCAAGAAAAACCATTTGTGGAGCATTTTTATGGAGAAAAGATTTCTTTCCTTGAGCATAGATCTCATAGTGCAAAAAATAAACCAACATGAGGAAATTATGAAACTAAAGACATGGCTAATGGAAAGCATCTCAGCGACTAACATAAAATTGAATGAGCAAAGTGTTGAAGTATTCATATCAATAGAGAGTTTCACTGTAAGTACTTGAGAATCTCAAAAGTGTTTATACACATTTTCATGAGCACAGTAAAATCTGGTTGTCCAACTCAGAATGCGTCTTTAATTTTGTCTCTAATTCAGAAAATACTTCATCATTTAGTAAAGCTACATTTCTTGAGGTTGCATCAGGAATAAAATAATTAACACATCATATACCAGAGTTCCTGTGGCCAAGGGTTTTAAGAGAGTAACACAGGAAGTGTTGTGCACACACGTGTGCAATATTTATTTTTCAGCTCCAAATTCTCACAATAAGCCACTCTTCCCACAAAAAGAATGTCTTTCTGCCACTGTTTCACAACAAAATCCCAAATGTAACAAAAAATTTAGCCCAGGAAAACATAGCCCCTAAAGTAAATCTGATCCAAAACAATCTGATTAAAGCCGTATAATTATAGCACTGTAAAGTCATTCTTAGGTTATTTATAAAGTCAGCAGTCAACATTTTCCAAGGCATACTAATAGGAACCAAGCCTTGCTCAGGAACCAGTTGATAAAGACTATAAAGCTCATCCTCTGAGCAAAACCAGAATGATGTCACTACCAAATCCCTCATAAAATAAGAAACAGGCATTTTAGCGCAGGTAGTTTGGGACAAGAATCAATATGGGGCTTGGCAAGAGAGCCCAAAAATCCAGAAACATATGTTTAATCTTGGGCTTTTCTTTAGAAAGATTTGGATGTATACCAGAACCAACTCTGTAGTCAATACAATAATAAATCATGCACTGTATACATTTTCCTAAGGTACTTCCGTTCATTCATTTTAGAAACACATAAATGTCATCTTTATGAAATAATCTTCAGATATTGTTATTATAGCATATTGATTTTCAACTGCTGAGTAACAAATAACCACAAATGTTGTGGTTCAGACCACATATCCAGTATTTATTATCCCACAGTTTGTTTAGGTCAGGAATCTGGGTACCGTTTACCTGGGTCCTCTGTTCAGTCTCACAAGGCTGCAATCACAATGTCAGCCAGGACTGGAAGCTTATCTGAAGCCTGGCACCCTCTTCCAAGTTTAAGCAGCTGATAGTAAAATTCAGTTCCTATCAGCTATAGGACCCATGGCAGTTAGCTTCTTCAAGACCAGCAGGTGAGTTTCACTGCTTCAAGGCTTTGAGCCCAGGGAAGACCTAAACCCTCTTTTACAAGGCTTACTTGATTTCGTCAGGCTACCTAATATAATCTCCTTTAGATGGACTGAAAATCAGACTGTTTTGATACCCTAATGACATTTGCAAAATCCCTTTACTTTTGTCATATTCTATTGGTTGGAAGCAAGTTGCACATTCTGCCCACATTTGAGTGGAGGGGAGTATAAGAGGGTGGTGGTCTAAGGTGGGCCAACCACGTATAAAGATGGCTGGATTAGATGAACTCTGACTACCCTAATCAAAATCTAATGGGTATGCAGGACAATCCAGGAAGAAAGCATCTTCTACAGCCCTCCCCTCATTATAGAGTAACAAGGCTTCTTTCTGTCCAGTGGCTACAAATATCACCCAGGCAACAAGCATAACCAGTCATCACACCTCATGCCTTCACACTAGCATATTCATTCGTACTACAAATAAACTTATCGTTCCCCATAAGACGATGCCCTAAGTATGGAAAGTTAAAATGGTTTTTATCCATTTATATATTTGTTATTTGTGCCAGTACAGGGGATGTGTGGGTTAGAAGCATGCAGCTTGGATTTTAAAAATTGAAATTAAAGCTCTACCAGTACGTTAGTAGGAAAATCAAGTAGAAGTTATCTAGTCATAATTTTGGCTTGTCTCTTTTATTCAGGATATGAGGAATTGCTGGAGCTATTTTTCTTTTTTGCAGTTTATCCTATTGAAACACACACACACACACACACACACACACATACACACGATGAGTTCATTCTCACACCACTTAATGCACATAACTGTTTTCTCAGGAAGGTACTGAAGTGAGCTGGCAACCACATATTGGTTACTGCATTAGTGAGGAAAAGTGGCTACTCCATACAATCCCAAGAACGAAAAATTAGAATTTTGAAGAACAAAACCAAAAAAAGCCAAATACAAAATTGAATTAAATTTAAGCCATAAGGAATAAAGAAAAGTAACAAGCAAAAGAGTGTTCTTAAAAACAATGTTAAACTTAAAGGGCCTTATGTGAGGCAGTAAAGATATTGCAGGGATAGACATTGAAGACAGCTTGCAAAAGCAACATTGCTGGAGGCTGGTTTTAAATCCTGACTGCATGGCCTTGCATAATTTGTTAGTCCTGGCAGTGATGCACAACATTTGGAATAATCATTCGAAATGAAATTTAACTCTTACTTGAGGATCATTTGTAATAAGGATTTAATATGTTACCAGAAATGATAACGTGATCAAGTCAATCAATCAGTAGGTGTTTGCTTAAGGCCAGTTACATGTCCAGTACAATGTTAGATTACAGAATATTGAGAAAGCGGTCCTGCATAATGCTAGACTTTTCTCAGAGACCAGAATTTGGTATGAACTAGTAATGAAGGGGTCAGAATATTGAAGAAGTCTTATCATGAAACACAAGCCAATGATCCTTTAAGTGTCTCATGACACAATGACTTGTCAAAAATGCCTTGCTGTATATTAGAACGTGAGTTTCTGTCTTAAGTGAGAGAGCATCCAGGAGTCCAAGCCAGTCACCTTTGGGATGGTAACCATAGAGACTCTGCATCTTGGCTCCCTTGGAAGACTTCAATGCCAGTTACTCAAGGATAATCAGCCATTTGTGTCAAAATAGGGAGGATACCAAGGTATGGTGCCACCAGCCCATGCAGAGAATAGGATCAAGCATACAGCATGTATTCATTAAATATTGCTGCAAAGTTGAGGGAGTGAAAATCTGTTTATCAGCTTTCTGAAGTATTTGGAACAACTTAGAATTTTTAGTAGTTTGCACACCCCTCATGCCTTTCCTGTTAGAAATTTTTTCTACCCCAAATCCCATAGCATGGGCAGTCAGCAGACATACTTCCACTGTGTGATTGCACCCTACTGCTCACAGTTGATTGCACCAGGGATGAAGACTGGACCTAAGCCGGTCAATCAAATTCTCTTCCTTAATCGTTTGAACTAAAGACACCGAGACTGGGAATTGCAAGTTCAACTATGTAACAGCAGAGCTGAAAAAGCCTCTCTTCTTCCTGAGACCTGGTTCTTCAACATTTCTTTGGATTCTGTGCAGTATCTTTTCTATAAATCCTTTTTTTCATTCATTTTTTTTTCTTGCTTGGGCTACTTTGATAGTTTTATTAATTTTCACCAAACATATCTCAAATAGGACCACTGACATGCTTTTGGAAAGTGCTGGAGACTGAAGAAAGAAATGTGAGACATCTGTGCATGAATCAGCTTGTTTCTTTATTTTTCTCACTTCAAGCATAAAATCTATCAAACTGTAAGCTTTTAAGACATTGCAGTCTCTTCAGGATGCAGCAAGTTTAAATGCAGATAAATTTATTTTCTGAGAACTGGTTTTGTATAAATTCATTCAACCACTTACAACAGTGTCCCACCTGAAAATGAAAACACCGCAACATAACATTTTCCATAAAAATAGGTTAAAGTAAAAAGCGATGGCTGTGTTGTAAGGATCATGAAGAGATTCAGTAGCACTGATCATTTTGTTAAGCATTCATTGTTTTCTGTGTATAAGCCACAGTTTATATATTGACTCGTTTGTTCAGTGATATACATAACATTACATGAACATACATACAGATTTTTAAAAAAGTTTGTCCTTTAACATTGTATCCTGTTTGTTTGTTTTTTTTTTTTTAATTTTTCACAATACCTGAACCTTGATTACCACAAAGAAGAAAGGGTTGCAAAATACTATTTTTTAAGCTTATTGAACAGCATTATTTCTAAATTTCCATAACATCTTTTAAAAAAAGATATCAAGACTACTTTTTACTTTTGTTTTATTTTTCATTTTACTTTCAAATATGCTTAAAATGTCTTATAAAAGACATTTTAAAGTATAAAGGACATACATTTTAAAGTATTGTCAATGATAAAATTCACATGCTTTAGAGAGTATATAATTGAATTGATTATATATTGCTAATTTTGTTCTTCCTTGATGAAGAAAATGTAACTCGGAGTAGGCTAGAGAGGATCATTTAAAACTAACTGTTTTGGTGTTTTGAGTTATTACTATATTTGGTATTTAGCCATTGGGATAACAATTACTAATATAACAGAAGCACATCCAGCCCACTGTGTTGCTGTGGTCACAGGGGTCTGCCTCTGTTATTGCTTTTCTCTCAATGTTAGCAGCGCTCCCTGTGGTTACGGATTGGTCTGACCCTACAAGTCTTTTTCTGACTGCATGTAGCTCAACACAGAGGAGTGATTCCAATCTCCGCTTGTCACTCATCTCTTATGCCAAATTCTGTAGTGAAAGGTGACAGCATACACTTAAATTGGCAATGAGCCCAAACATCAGAGTCTGAGATCTTGTCACTCTTAGGTCATTATCTGGGTACACAGATGGTGATCACTTCCGCTAAAAGGCTCAGGAGGCAGAGTCCTGTGGTGAAGCTTGACTATGAATAGGTAAGGGGAGCTCTGTCAGTTAGGTAACGTGAAACAATGTGGGAAAATACAGTTCCTCAAGCAATCCAGGTCTGACATCAGTCCTCTGCGTAGCCTTCCTGGCGTCTCATTTCCCAAAACCTCAGTTAATAACATTCATTTGTTGCATTCCTGAGAGTGCCCTCTGGCCAGGATGTTTAGCCTACATGATCTTCTTGCTATGTGCATTTTACTGGAGATGTGCAGAAAAAGCATTGTGGACAGGGCATACTTGTAGTTTAAAAACAGAGCAAAAAGAGAGAGGCCTTTGATGGGGAATAGCTTAAGCTGGTGAGAAGAAAAAAATTAGAGGAGAGGAAGAAACACAGAGTGACTTTTACCAACCAAATTAAAAAACCTTGAATATCAGTCTATAACCTTTTATCTTTCTGAGGAGAATCACTGGTTACCACTGGAAGCTTTCATAGAAGAAGTCTCCTATGAGCTCTCCCTCAACTATATTTTTTGAGATTCTTCTTTCACAGTTGTCTCTACTTGTCACCTAGAAATAATAGTATCATTAATTATTACATATTAAGTTATATAATAATATATAACAATATTTTTATTTTTTATTATTGCAAACTTCAATTTTACTGTCACTCTTCCAAATAATTTACATGAATTGCCTCATTTACTTCTCCCATCAAAAATATAAATATGATTTTTCCATTTCAGTTGGATAAACTGAGGCACAATGAGATTGGGTAACGTGCTTAACTGCACAGAACTGAGTAGCAGGGGCAGGATTTGAACCTATGCACTGTGATTCAAGCATGTACCCACTGAAATGTGCCACACATGTGAGTCTGACTCAACTCCATTTTATTCTAGCAATTCCTTAACTCACTCAATGGCTTCAACCAAGCCACACACCAAAGTTCACCTGAAGCTTTTTCCCCTCTCCAAAGATGTGAGCAGCCAACATTTGCACTCAGGTCAAACTATCCTAGGGAAAGAAAGTGTCATTTTTATCAAGGTCTTTATAGCTGTTTGAACTTTTTTGAGGACTTGGGAGCAAGAAATAAGATCGGTTGAATGAACGTAACATCAGAGGCTTGTTTCTGGATTTATTCATTGATTAGTTCATCAAGTATTTGGATAAGCACTTGCTTTGTATCCTAGGGACTGAGGATTACCCGTGAAAGAATTACCCCTCCATTTGGGCTTGTCTGCCCCCAAATCCAGACTGTTTCTTGGAGGTATTAAAAATAATTTTGAGGCAAGTCTGTAAGAACAAATTATAACTAAAAACTAAAACATCTGCTGCCCACGGTGGCTCACACCTGTAATCCCAACACTTTGGGAGGCCAAGGAGGGATAATTGCTTGAGTTTAAGAGTTCAAGACCATCCTGGATAACATGGCAAAGTCCTATCTCTACACACAATACAAAAAATTAGCTGGGGGTAGAGTGGTGATGCATACCTATAGTCTCAGCTACTCAGGAGGCTGAGGTGGGAGGATCGACTAAGCCTGGGAAGTGGAGGATATAGTAAGGAGAGCTCATGCCACTGCACTCCAGCATAGGCCACAGAGTAAGATTCTGTCTCAAAAACAAACAAACCAAAACCCATAAAACATTGATACCTCTCAATTCTGTGAACCACTGGATATAATAAATAGTGCTTTAGGATTCCTCTAACATATCTCCACTTTCCCTTCCAGCCACTTCATCACTTCACTGTTGCCTGACTTTGGTTTTGGGAGGGTGTCTCTGGAGTCACATGGTGAAACACGCCTGTGGACGGGAGTAGCTGCAGAGACTGAGGGCCCTGCCAGAGCAATGTGGACTCAAGAAACAGTACTGGGAACATGAAAGAGAGGGTGTTAGTATCGAGCATGCGACACTTGACTGCCAAAGCCCCAGCTGCCTTCCTGTTCTGCTCATAAAAAGCATAGACAAACAGGAAGGGGGTTATGAACTTATAACAACCATTTGGAAGTTGTGTGAAAGAAAAGGTAGTAAAATCCACATTTTATAATGTGGATCCAACCTGGATATTTCTTATCCAGAGGTATTGGCCCTGTGGGTGAGGCTAAGTGTATTTTACACAAGTTTCTGAACTGGGGTTTTAGAATTCAAGGTAGCATTGGCCAGCTTTGGACCCCGTGACATATGAATAGAGTGAGTGAGTGTTTGTAGACCCCCAGAAATAGGGTCTACATATTTTTTTCCCAATCTTTCTTCAAGAAAGAAAATTGTCTTAGATTAGCTTTACTGACTCTACTGCACTGCAGACCAAACAGAAAGAAGCAGGCAAAGATATTTATATGGAAATGTTTTAGCCATTAGTATCGGGAGAAAGGTTTTTTACAGCTTTTAGAATGTTGTCCCGAGGCTAGTATTAATACCTCTTCAAGGTGGGTAGAGGAGTGAAGGAAGGGAAGACAAGAAAGGGAGTGTCCCTGGACAGTAAAGAATTGGTGTAAGTCCAAAAGAGATCTGAAAAATACTCCAAAAGAAAGGAAGGGAGAGGAAGGGAGAGAGCATGAGCGAGAAAGGCAGGAGTCAGAACTTATCAGGAATTCTAAGAAGGATACAGGAAGGCTCTTTCTGAAGGCAGCATGTAGTTTAGAGAGTGAAAAAGCACACTTGACCAGCTCTGAGGAGTTACTGTGAAGTCACCGTGTGCTGGGGATGCCAGAGGGTTAAAGGAACTTTCCGGTTTTCTTTCTTTCTTCTACTCAGATGGAAGGCAACTCTGAGAGTTTTGGAGGCCATGGTGATCAGTTGGCAAGTCCAAATTCAGACATGGCCAAAGTCACAAGACAGTAAATTGTATGCGTCAAAAACTGGTTGTGATAACTTATCACAAATACACAAAAATCTTATTATGAGCCTAGAGTTCTTTTACACAAAAATCTTATTATGAGCCTAGAGTTCTTTTACCATTTACTGGTGTGTAACCTTGTTTCAGGTGTCTGCAACTGCCAGCCTTCCATCAAAAGAAGGAGGAGCAGCTGGGCATGGTGGCTGTAATCCCAGCTACGCTGAAGGCTGAGGCATGAGAATTGCTTGAACTCAGGAGGTGGGGGTTGCAGTGAGCTGAGATTGTGCCACTGCACTCCAACGTGGGTGACAGAGCAAGACTCTTGTCTCAAAAAAGGAAAAAAAAAAAGATGGAGGAAGAAGAGAGAAAAGAATGGACATGAAAATGGGTACACTAAATTTCTTCAAAGGATTAGCCCAAGTAAAGACTATGGATGTATATGAAAACTGGATGTCTACACTTGTTACATTTAAAATTTTAATAATAAGCAAGTGTGTTTAAAACAATATTAGCTTTTTTATTTTTTTATAAGTGAAAACAAAAGAATATAGATGAACAAACAGACAAAAATTCTCTACATTGAGGTTCTGATTTTGTACGAAATGTATTGAAAGATGATGGGATTAAAATTCAATATCCAAGAAATTTTGGAGTTTAAAAAGTGGTTGTTTTTTTTAGAAAGTCTACTTAGGTAATTGTTAACACTACTTAAGTGGAAACAGAAAACTGCATCACTGTAATTGCAAAAGATCCTCTCCTTTTATGACTTTTAAATAGCAGTGTTTGTGAATATTACATGCATATGTCTAGTCAGGCAATATGATTTTTGTTGGTAGGGTGCAGCTATAAATTAACTAATGAAAATTTGCGAACTCCAGCAGAATGCTCACATTAATGAGTCCTTTGGGATAACATTTGCTTGAACTATGTTTATCTAAACCAAAGTGGGAAAATCAATTAACTTAGAAATAATAATGAATTAATTTTCCTATTTCAGCCACAGTTATTCTCTGTTGGCTGATATGCTCTCTCTCTCTCTCTCCCTCTCTTATTAGATTTCTACATATAATTTTTTTTCTGTTTCAGAGAGAATTAAAATTTCCTTCAACGATTTAGAGAAGGAAGATTGTCTAAAATTGGCTTTATTGACTCTACTGCACTGGAGAGAAAACAGAAATAAGGAGGCAAAGGTATTCATATGAAAATGTTTTAACCATTAGTATTAGGTTTTTTTTTTTTTTAATAACTTTTAGAATATTGTCTTGAGGCTACTACCCCTTCAAGAGGCTTAAAGCTCCAGACCCGGCTTTTAGTGAAAGTTCTGAACATCCAAGTTGGAAAGTTATTTTTTTAGTCAAAAGTGAAAGGTAGAAAATGAATAGTATAATAGAACTAGAAAAATTTCACTTCTTATTTCAGGGTTTGTTTTTACCTGATTACCCTAATTGATCTTATACAAGTGTGATTATAGTTTGTGTTGTTGTTATATTATTATTGTAATAATTGTAATAATATTTTTGAAGATATGAACTTCAATATTTCATAAGAGTATAATAATAATATTTGAAGAGCTCACCTAGTAATCCATTACTTCAAAGCACAAAACTGGAGGAACCTGCATGGCATATTGTAAACCCTGTGCTTATCTGCACTAATCAATTCCTGGTACTCTTGTGTTCAATGTTACATGAAATACTCTGACATAAAAACAAAAATGTACTTGCAATAATAAACATATTTGCAGAATTGTAATTAAAAAGTATTGCTATCCACCTGTTTTTTCCTTTACAATTTGAGTTATACCAAGGCTATAAAAGCTCCCATATTGTTATATTATAATGTCATATACATTAATGTTGTATATTATAATGTCATATACATGTCTCAAATGGCTATTAGGTTTTTATTCAGATGTACTCTCTAAGACCTCGAAATAATTGATATTGGGTTAAAGGTTTGTCAAAAATTCTTCAATCTCCTAGATTCCTTTGTCACTTGTTTAGTTCAAACTGCTTAATTACCTCCAAAAGCAAACAGCAAGGCCAAAGACTGCTTTGCCTATTTTTTGGCACTGATACTCTTTGTGCAATTTATATTTCTGTCTGCATCTGGTACTTCTGAAAAACAGTCTCTCAATGTTTCCTTGCTACTTCTTACATACATCGGTATATTATCTCAGGCTAGGAATAGAGTCAAGAGATGTTACTGGAGATATTCTGATATTGGCACATATAGCTGCCTAGGGAAAATGGAAAATAACACTTATTATAGTTTTACTTTTTTAATCAAGAAAGGAAATTATCAGTGTAAAAAAAATTTCAGTGTAAAAAACCACAGAACACAAAAAACACAACGGTAAAAATTCCACTGACTCCATTAGAATAATATTGTATTTAAGTTCAAATATTAGTGACTTTAGTTAAGACCTTGAGGCCTAAAATTGTCATCCCTTAGACAGAAGCTGAAATATCTTTCCTTAGACACAGAAAATGTATTATTCTGATGATGCTGGGCTGGAAACATCATCCTAACCAATAAACATGGAGTTGATTCCAGACCGCATCCAATAAAGATGTAGAAGCAGTTTTGAACCAGGGTAATAGGCAGAATAACAGGCAGACTGTATCCAATAAAGATGATGTGTATGCGTGTATATATATAAAGATGAACCCAAATCAAGAAGGAACAACAAGAAAAGAAGAAAGGCATAAACACCACACTGCTTTTCTCTGGACACTCTAGGTTTGTATTTTGTACGTGAATCATATTAGTCTCCTATGGCCTAAAATGAAATAACTAGCATATTATAAACATTCTTTCATGGTAAACATCAATAATATCTAAAGCTCTGTTCAGTAGGGTAAGTTGAGATGGTAAAAAATATAAAATTTGGTGGCAAGGAACCCACACAAATACACGCATACACGCACATTAACAAGTTCTTATATTGGAATCGGATTTTATGTCAACAAATGGAAAGTATTCGTATAAGTGGATGATTCTAAGAAACATTCAGTCACTACGTCAATGGGAGAGTTAGCTGCTGATGTCACCTGTGTCCCAACAGTAATTATATCTACATGAACCCTCTTAACTCAGAATGTCGCCAGTTGTACTGTTTTCACTAAACCTGGGGGTTGCCATAGTACTGTTTTCACTAAACCTGGGGGTTGCCATAGTACTGTTTTCACTAAACCCCTAGGGGTTGTCTTGGGATCCTTAGTGGCACCAAATCTCAGGTCATGACAAATGCACCATGAGCCTGTGTGTCAAGGATCCCAAGACAACCCCTAGGCTTCACAGGACTGTAGATAAGAAGCTAACAGAACACAGCATATGGTTGTACCAAATTTTAGATTCTCAGAGGGAAAGTAAAATATAAACAACATTATTTATACAAACATGCTAGGCACAATGAGTCATTGTGATCATTCTAGGAAAGTTACATATAGTTGCAGGGAACTGTTTATCAGCTAAGTTCTCCTATGCCAGCCAGGGGCCAACCTAGCATGCAGCTCCTTCTAAGAGAGCAGTCTCAGGTCTACTGTGAGAATTGCTTTCTGTATAGCTTGAAACCTACATTTATTGTCAGACATAAGAATAATAATTTTTTTTTAAGGAATCATAGAGAGAGATTCTTAGTGGTAAAATAATGACTGAATGAGATTCTATCTATCTATCTATCTATCTATCTATCTATCTATCTATCATCTATCATCTATCATCTTCCATCTATCTATCTATATCTTTCTAGCTAGTATCTATCAATGAATTGATATGTAAATCAGCATCATTATTGTTGTTGGAATTACAAATAAATGGAATAACTTATTCCATTTGTAATTGTAAGACAGCCTTAAATTCATTGGAATAATAAAATGATAAAGGTAATTTTAAGTATATTAAAAGTAGTTGAAATATACTTATGACTTTCTTTTTAAATTATTATTATTATTTCAACAGTTTTGGGGGAACAGGTGGTGTTTGGTTACATGGATAAGTTCTTTAGTAATGATTTCTGAGATCTTGGTGCACCCGTCACCCAAGCAGTGTACAGTGCACCCAGTGTGTAGTCTTTTATCCCTCATCTGCCTCCCACTCTTCCCCTCAAGTCCCCAGAGCCCATTATGACATTCTTACATCTTTGCATCTTTGTAACTTAGCTCCCACTTATAAGTGAAAACATACGATGTTAAGTTTTCCATTCCTGAGTTACTTCACTTAGAATAGTGGTCCCCAACTCCATCTGGGTTTCTGCGAATGCCATTATTTCCTTCCTTTCTATAGCTGAGCGTATTCCACGGTGTGTGTGTGTGTGTGTGTGTGTGTGTGTGTGTGTGTGTATCACATTTTCTTTATCCCCTCATACGTTCATGGGCATTTAAGCTGGTTCCATATGTTTGAAATTGTGAATTTTGCTGCTATAAACATGTGTAAACAAGTGTCTTTTTCTCTGGGTAGATTCTTTCTCTGGGTCGACTTCTTTTCCTGTGGGTAGATTCCCTGTAGTGGGATTACTGAATCAAATGGTAGTTTTACTTTTAGTTCTTTAAAGAATCTTCACACTGTTTTCCATTCTGGCTGTACTAGTTTACATTCCCACAAGCAGTGTAAAACTGTTCCCTTTTCACCACATCCATACCAACATCTATTTTTTTTTTCATTTTTAAAAATTATGGCCATTTTTGCAGGAGTAAGGTGGTATCTCATTGTGGTTTTGAATTGTATTTCCCTAACCATTAGTGACATTGAGCATTTTTCCATATGTGTGTTAGCCATTTGTGTATCTTCCTTTGAGAATTGTCTATCCATGTCCTTAGTCCACTTTTTGATGGGATTGTTCGTTTCTTTCCTTTTTTCCATTTATTTATTTTATTGCATTTTAGGTTTTGGGGTACATGTGAAGAACATACAAGATTGTTGCATAGATACACACGTGGCAGTGTGATTTGCTGCCTTCCTCCCCATCACCTACATCTGGCATCTGTCCCCTTGCTATCTTTCCCCAACTACCCACCCCCCACTGTCCCTCCCCTATTTCCCCCCAACTGACCCCAGTGTGTAGTGCTCCCCTCCCTGTGTCCATGTGTTCTCATTGTTCAACATCCGCCTATGAGTGAGAACATGCGGTGTTTGATCTTCTGCTCTTCTGTCAGTTTGCTGAGAATGATGGTTTCCAGGTTCATCCATGTCCCTACAAAGGGTACAAACTCATCGTTTTTGATGGCTGCATAATATTCCATTTGTTTGTTCCTTTCTTACTGGTTTGTTTCAGCTCCCTGTGGATTCTGGATATTAGTCCTTGGTTGGATGCATAGTTTGAGAAGATTTTCTTCCACTCTGCTGGTTTTACTCTGCTGATTATTTCTTTTGCTGCAAAGAAGCTTTATAGTTTAATTAAATCCAATCTCTTCATGTTTGTTTTTGTTGCTTTTGCTTCTGGGTTCTTGGTTATAAAGTCTTTGACTAAGCCAATGTATAGAAGGTTTTTTTTCTGATGTTATGTTCTAAAATTTATATGGTTTCAAGTCTCAGATTTAAGTCCTTGATCCACTTTGAGTTTATTTTTGTATAATGTGAGAAATGAAGGTTGAATTTTATTCTTCTACGTGGGCTTGCCAATTATCTCAGCACTATTTGTTTAATAGGATATCCTTCTCTATTTTATGTTTTTGTTTGCTTTGTTGAAGATCAGAATTTGGCTTTATTTCTGGGTTCTCTGTTCTGTTCCATCAGTCTATGTGCCTATTTTTTATATCAGTACCATGCTGTTTGGTGACTATATCATTATAGTATGTATAGTTCTACATTAGGTAATATGGTATCTCCAGATTTGTTCTTTTTGCTTAGTTTTGCTTTGGGTATGCGGGCTCTTTTTTGTTCCATATAAATTTTGGGATTGTTTTTTCTAGTTAGAATTGTTTTTCATCATTCTGTTAAGAACGGTGGTGGCATTTGATGGGAATTGCATTGAATTTTTAGATTGTTTTTGCAGTATGGTCTTTTTTACAATATTGATTCTACCCATCTTATGAGCATGGGATGTGTTTCCATTTGTTCATCTCATCTATAACTGCTTTCTGTAGTGTTCTGTAGTTTTCCTTGGAAAGGTCTTTCACCTCCTTGGTTAGGTATATTCCCAAGTATTTTATTTCTTTTTTTGCAGCTATTGTAAGAGGGTTTCAGTTCTTGAGTTGATTCCAAGTTTGGTTGTTGTTTATGTCTAGCAGTGCTACTGATTTGTATACGTTGGTTTTGTACCCTAAAACTTTACTGAATTCATTTATCAGATATAGGAGCTTTTTGGATGTGTCTTTAGGGTTTTCTAGGTATATAATCATATCATCAGTGAACAACAAGGATTTGCCTTCCTCTTTACTGACTTGGATGCCCTTTATTTCTTTCTCTCATTTGATTTTTCTTCTTCCTCAGGAGCACTAATCTTATGTTTAGTCACATAACATAATCCCCAATTATTTAGAGGCTTAGCTCATTAAAAATTTTTTTTTCTTTGTATCTGTCAGATTGGGTTAATTCAAAAGCCTTGTCTTTGAACTCTGAAGTTCTTTCTTCTACTTGTTCAATTCTGTTGTTAAAACTATCTAGCATATTTTGCTTTTCTCTAAGTGTGTCTTTCATTTCCAGAAGTTGTGATTGTCTTTTCTTTATGATGTCTATTTCTCTGGAGACTTCTTCATCCATATCCCATATATGTTTTTACATTTCTTTAAGACAATTTTTATCTTTTTATGATGTCTCCTTAAGTAGCTTAATAATCAACCTTCTGAATTCTTTTTCTGGCAATTCAGAGATTTCTTGGTTTGGAACCATTGCTGGAGAGCTAGAGTGAGTCTTCTAGAACCTCAGGTGTCTTATAGAACCTTGCTTTGTTATAAAGCAAGGTTATAACAAGGTTCTGTTATAAAAGAACCAGGATTACTTTTCTAGTTCCTTCTCATCTGGATAGACCTGGAACTCAAGGGCTGCTGTCAGGTTTTTTTGTACCATGGAATGATCCCTTGATATGGGGGTCTCCTCCTTCCTCTAGGGATAGGGCTTTCTGACAGCCAGAATGCAGTGATTGTTATTTCTCTTCTGGGCCTAGTCATCCAGAGGGGCAACTGGGCTCCAGTCTGGTACATGTCTGCAAAGAGTTCTGTGATGTGATCTGTGTTCAGGTCTCTCAGCCATGGATACCAGCAACTGTTCCAGTAAAGGTAGCAGGGTAGGTAAGTGGACTCTGTGATAGTCTTTGGTTGTAGTTTTGTTTGGTGCATTGGTTTTCTCAATGCTTGTTGTGCTAGCAGTAAAGTCATGTGGACAGACTCAAGACCTCTGATTAGGCAGGGTGTTTCAGGTGGTGGAATTAGCTGTTGTTTTCTCCTTCTCTGGAACAGAATTGTTCTGTTCTGAGTTTCTGTAATGGCTTGAGTTGGTTGGCCTCCAGCCAGGAGGTGGTGCTTTTAAGAGAGCTCCAGCTGCAATAGTAGAAGGGGAGTGACATTTTGCCCTGTGTTGGCCAGGATGAGTACTGGGGCTTCTCAGGTGATGGGCAGGGCCATAGAGCAGGTGAGCAGGGCTGAAATCTTGCTTGATATCTTGAAATCTGGATTTTTAGATTCGTCAGTGGGAAGGTATATTTGGAGGCCAACTTTATCCCCTCTCACAATTTGGGAACTCACAGGCTAAAAGCTTCCCTGCTGAGAACACAAGCAGGTGTCTCAGGCATCACCTCTGCCTGCCTGTACCTTGGGCTGCAGCTTCTGCACTTATATCTAGACTTCCGTTTTACAACCCAGCCTCCCAACTCCCTGCCCTGGTGCCTACTCAGGAAAGTTGTTCTCAGTCAAAATTATTACAAAGTTCAGCAGGAATTTTCTTCACCCTGTGGACCCTCCCCAGTTCTACGGGCTGCCTTCCCTTCCCTGTGGACCTGTATGAGATAAAGCCATGAACGGTCATTGGGGCTCAAGGTGAGGACTGGGAGTGTTTATGGGGTTCTTCCTGTTGCTTGTTCTACTTTTATATTTTGCTCGGCTCTCTACATCTGTTTCAGCTCTAGGTAAGGTTAAATGCTTCTCCTGTGGTCTGAATTTTTAGATTCCCCAGTGGGAAGATATGTCTAGAGGCCAACATTTTCTCCTCTCACACTTTAAAAACTCACAATATTTTGGCTGTCTCATGGTGTTTGCAGTGGCAAGCCACTTCTTTCAAAGGGTCTGTGAATTCTTTTGGTTTTCCTGGTATGCTTCTGTGGTGGTTCTTGGAGCAAAGCTTCACAATGTGAATCTTCAGATGCTGTTGTGTTCATCCAAGTGAGAGCTGCATGTTAGTCTTTTCTCCTATCCACCATTATTTTTTCACTTGTGAATTTCTAATATTTTCTTCTCTTCACCTTGCCCCACAGACAAAAAGATTTATTCCAGTAAACATAAATTATGTAAATCTTTCAATATAATTTTGGTCAATACCCAATCTATCAATCATAAATGGTAGATAAAAGTAGGATTAAAGGCATCATTCTATTATTTATGGATTTCGGTAGGCAAATATTAGATATGACCTGATAATCAGCACTCCCAAGTAAGTGCATAAAGATTAACTTCCCCACTGCTGTTTTGTCTCTGCCCCAAAACATCTAGCTTTCTCCTAATATTAAACATATAGAAAGATGAGGGGTAGAAACCTCAAGATAAGGATTTGGGAATTCACCAATATAAGCAGAGAAGGCAATACACCATGAATGTAATGTCAGCCACGTGGAGACAAGGCAGACCCCTGAAAACTCCTTTTAGGTGGGAACGCTCGAGGACTGTTACACAGACAAGCACAAGTAGATGATGAATTGAGATTTGGGAGCATCAGAGAACCACTCTAGTAGCTCCCCATCAACATTGGCCCCTGTATCTTTCATACAAACAAGGCATAGACTATTTTCAGAATTGGAAGTCTAGCAGTCTGTCTCTTGGACGTCCAGTGCTTGGTTATAGAGTGGCAGACATGTGAAATAGCAGTAAAGTCAGAATAACTGGAGTCACATAGCTTTGGAGATTTCTTAACACCAGATAGGTAATACTATACTGAGAGGCAATGATGTCCATTGTACTCAACAAAGTAGGAAAGTCTGAAAACAAAGTAGCACATCATAGAGAGAAGCATCTATTGAGAATTCCTATGCAAGTGGAAAAATAGCAGTGTCAGCAGGAATAGAGATGAACATATATGTGTGCTCAAGTGAAACACACACGTGTGAGCACAGATGAAACTTGGAAATCTCCCAGAAATACATATGGAGAGGAATGTTTCTGAAGCTAGAGAACAAACATGTAGGAACAAAAGGAACAAAACCCAAAAATATTTGGGTAGCTAGGGTGACCAACCATCCAGTTTAACTGGAAGATTTTCTGGGTTTTAGCACTGAAACACCCACATCCAGGGAAACCCTCCTATTGTCAAGCAAATGACTGGTTGCTCTAGTTGTAACTCTAATTGTGATCTAATTTATGCTATGTACTAGTTGGTCCTGGGGAAATTTGAATTATGTATCTTTGATCATACATATTTTTAAAATTTTTTTAGTTAAAAATTTCAGAAATGGAATTGCTAGGTCAAAGATTACACTTAATTTTATGATTTTTTTTACACTTACTTTCAAATTGCCCTAGGAAACAGATATAACTCCCACAAGATATTAAGGCATTTTCAAAGCTATAGGAATTTAAATGGCTTGTACTGGCACAGGAGTAGATACATCAGCACAATCGTATTTGCTCAGATCATAAATGGATCCAAATATATATAGTGATATAAGATATGAAACATATGATATTTCATACTAATTAGAAAAGATAGTTTTTGTAATACATGTTGTTGGGAAGGTATATTGTTTTTCTGGAATAGAAATAGATCTCAATATGCCTCCTTAGAATAAATTCCAGACATCCCAAAATTCAAATAAAAAATAAAACCATTAAAGAAGAACACACAAGCTATATATTTTTCAATGTTACTTTTTAGTGGGAAATGACTGTCTAACAAAAATTCCCAAAGTCAAAGGCAAATGACTAGTGTTCTTGAACATATATGAATATTTTTTGAAATATATGTACATGTAGGAAAACACACCATAAGTTAATCACAAGAAAAATAACAAAGTGAGAAAAAGAAAAACATTTTTTGAGACAGTCTCTCTCTGTTGCTGGAGTGCAGTGGTGCAATCTTGGCTCACTGCAGCCTCTGCTTCTTGAGTTTAAGCAATTCTCCCACCTCAGCGTCCCAAGAAGCTGGGACTACAGGCGCTCACCACCACACTCAGCTAATTTTTATATTTTCAGTAGAGATGTTGTTTTGCCATGATTTCCAAGCTGGTCTGAAACTCCTGGCCCTAAGTAATCCGCTCACCTTGGCCTCTCAAAGTGCTGAGATTACAAGTGTGAACCACTGTGCCCAGCCACAAATACAATAGTTTTAAATCCCATAATATTGGCAAAAATAAAAAGATTTGATAATATCCAGTCTAGTATAGATGTGGGAAGATCGCATTTTTTTTTTTTTTGCAGGGTTCCCGTAAATTGAAACAACATATTGGGATGACAATTTCACAATATTTATGGCATTTTAAATCAACATATCTCCTTTACTCAGCAAATCCATTTCTAGGAGTTTATCCAATACATATATTCATGCAAATACACAAAGATACATGTAGAAGAATGTTCACTGCTGCATTATTTATAAGGACAGAGAACTGGAAATAACCTACATGCCCATCAGTATAGTTCTGGTTAAATAAATGATGTGACAACTACCTAACACAATGTAATGTAGCCGTTAATAGAATGAGGCAGATTCGTATTAATAGAAATAGATAGTTGCTGCAAGAACAGAAACTTAGAGAAGAGCATGTTTAGTACAAGTTCATTTATATAAAAAGATACGTATTTAAACATAAATAGTTTCTGGAAAGCTATGGCTGAAACTGTTAAGAATCATTACCTCTGGCAAATAGAAATAGGACTAGATGTTGGGGCTGAAGACTTTGACTTTTGATTTAATACTCTTCTGTATGATTTTGATTTTGCCACAAAACAAAGTGACTTTTAAAACAATATGATTCATTGGATTTATAAAAGGGTAGACCTATCAGTTCTACTTTTTTGCCCATTTTCAATATATTCCCAACAACCATGGCTATTTCTTGAATGGCTTCATTCAGTTTGATAAAAATTGAACTTCAGAAAGAGGAGGAAGAATATCAGCCTGTTGCCAGGGGTAATGTTTGCTCTATTTCCCCTGCTCCTATGAATTCTCTCCAAATTGGTACAAATAAAAAGGCTCTGAGTATATCCCCTAACCAGAATATGATAAAAAAAAAAAAAAAAAAACTCTTATAGAAAACAAAAAAGACCCCTTTTATCAAAAAAAAAAAAAAAAAATTATGAAAAAAAAAAAAAAAAAACTCTTATAGAAAACAAAAAAGACCCCTTTTATCCCAATATCTCTATCTTTTTTTGGCTTTTTACTATTTAGTAATCAAATCTTTAAAAAGTGACCCCAGATGGGTAGTTGGTATTGTTTATTGCTCAGTAACAGAAACTCACTTAGGGTACTTCAAATTGTTTGAGTTATTGAAAGGATATATGTGGCAAACAAGGGAGATCAGACCCCATAGGAACCCGAGAACACTGAACAAATGGTTGACGCTCAGAGGAATGGAACACAAGTAGTGGAATTGTCCACACAATATTGGGGTTCCATTGATTTGGTTGTCTTCTTGACTGAGCACATCATTCTTGAGCAATTATGGAACTCATCTTTTGCTCTTACCCTCCCCCAATCAGCTAGTTCATCTCCCTTTCAGCTTCGGCTTCTTCATATCTTTACCTCCCTCATGGTTCCCATGGGTCTTGCCACCACATGGCCTCTTGGAGATCCTCTCAGCTTCTGCTACCACGTACTCTGTTTCTCAGTTTAAATTATACAGAAGGAATCTGGATGATCTAGCTGCCTACTTGTGTTTATAGCACTTCCTGTCAGGCCACTTTGGATGGTTGCCCTTGAGATAGGTACCCACCTTGCTTGCATAAGGGATCAGGAAATAGAGAACTTACTTACCCTAGCTTGGGACCAATGTCTTAGAGATTTTTTTTTTAATTGTTCTAATTTTTTTTATTGCATTTTAGCTTTTGGGGTACATGTGAAGAACATGCAAGATTGTTGCATATGTACAAACATGGCAGTGTGATTTGCTGTCATCCTCCCCATCACCTATATCTGGCATTTCTCCCCATGCTATCTCTCCCAAATCCCCACCCCCCGCTGTCCCTATCTTATTTCCCCCCGACAGACCCCAGTGTGTGATGTTCCCTTCCCTGTGTTCATGTGTTCTCATTGTTCAACGCCCACCTGTGAGTGAGAGCATTCGGTGTTTGATTGTCTGTTCTTGTGTCAGTTTGCTGAGAATGATGGCTTTCAGGTTCATCCATGTCCCTACAAATGACATGAACTCATTGTTTTTGATGGCTGCATAATATTCCATGGTGTATATGTGCCACATGTTTCCCTGCAGCCTCTGCTTCTTGAGTTTAAGCAATTCTCCCACCTCAGCCTCCCGAGTAGCTGGGACTACAGGCACACACCACCACACTCAGCTAATTTTTATATTTTCAGTAGAGATGTTGTTTTGCCATGATTTCCAAGCTGGTCTCAAACTCCTGGCCACCAAGGCTTATGGCTTGCAACAGTGGCCCAAGCTGTATCTGGGACCTTGTGAGCCACAGCTGGAATTAGAGTAGCTGGAATGCAAGGAGCAGTGTCCGGAGGCTGTGCAGGGCATCAGGACCCTGGGCCTGTCCCCTGAAACAATTCTTCTTTTCTAGACCTCTAGGCTGATGATGGGAGGGGCTTCCAGGAAGGCCTTGAAATGACTTGGAGGCCATTTTCCCATTGTCTTGGCTATCAGTACTTGCCTTCCTTTTAGTTACACAAATTTCTGCAACAGAAAATGGGCTTTTCTTTACTACCACATGGCTGGGCTGCAAATTCCCCAAACTTT
>NW_016107325.1:9713095-9717487 GCF_001604975.1 Cebus imitator
CACCTAGCATTTAAGTCATGTACAGAATCTCTTGAACCCAGGCCAGATGCTATTTTCTTCATTGTATACTACAATTCTAAAGAACTCTGTTTTTTTAGTATAAGAGTCAGTTCAGTCACAGTAGTTGGTGATACTGTGATGGAGATACTGTGATAGAATTAGTGTGCTCATCATATACAATGCATCACGCCATGGCCAAGCAGTGGGCAAGGGCAGAAATCACACCATGTGACTGAGAGCTGAGAGCTGTAAGGGAGTGAATGGGCAGGCAAATAAGAAAAATGCAAGCATGCAGAAAATTAACGCAATATTAAGGAGTTGGTCACTTCTTGTCCTGAATGGCCAACTTGATAATAGGAGTATATATTTAGGCATCTGGTTTTGATAGAATTGTGGGATGTCACCCTTAGGTAACCTGAGGGGTCAGAATAAACATTGATAAGTTGAGGTACAAAAAACTATTTCAGGGAGGATCCATAAAGCTGAAATCCTAAAGAAAAATTTGAGTCAGAAAACAAAATGGGTAACTGACTAACAGAGACAAAAGCAGATGTAGAATCCAGGGCTGAAGCTAAATAGGTAATCAGAACTAAGATGTCAGATACTGACTTGTATGGAAGCATGAGTGCAGCTTTTGCTATTTTTGTTAAGCTGTTAGTCTCAGAATTTTCACTGGCCCAACTGCAAACAATATATAAGTTAGATTTTTAAGAAACATGGTTAAATCACATTCTTCTTCCTGACATCTTTTGAATTGCTATAATCTTACTACAATGGGATTCAGGTAAAACAATGATAACAAATATGTAGAATTATAGGTAAAGATTTGCTGTTATTAAAAGAATAAAATCTTTAGGCTATTTTCAAAGATCCCTCATTAAATGTTCTCAAACTGCTTTTCTAGACTTCTTATTTATTTTATGTTTCAAAATACCTTGTAGTCAAGCCACTCCCAGCTAGAAGTATTTATTAATGCAAAACATGCCTTTTCAGGTGTCTATATTTCAGTGCCTATGCATTTGGTCTCTGTAGTACAATACAGAATTTGACTGATCTCAGTCCCCAGTTTATGAGAAGTAACCTCTAAATCCTTGGAATTTTCTGAGTGATAGGAGTGCTTATGGTATTCATGGTGGGCCCTATTTATACCAATGAGGTAACTCGTGGTGGGCCCTACATGGTTTATGCTAATGAGATGACTCAGGATAGGTACCGGCAACACCAGAAAGACCAACCATGTCATTAGACGATTGGTACATTGATATTAGCTCAATATCTGGGGACCATAAAGGGGTCAGAGATTTGGTTTAATCACATGGACAGTGATTCAATCAATCTTACCTATGTAATGATACTCCAATAAAAACTCTGGACACACCTCAGGTAAGTCCCCTGGTTGACAAGTCTCTGTGCATTGTCACATATCAATATGCTGGAAGGGTGACTCATCCTGACTCCATGGAGAAACAAAATGGAAGTTTTGCAATTGGGACCCTTCCAAACCTCACTCTGTGCCTCATTCCCTTTGGTTAATTCTATTTGTGTATCCTTTTGCTATAATAAAGCTATAGTCATAAGTATAGCACTTGTCTGAGTTGTGTGAGCTGTTCTAGTAAATAATTAAGACTGAGGAGTTAGAGAAAATCAAGAAATTGTAGCCAACTGGTCAGAGTACAAGTGGGCTGAAGACCTCTGAATTTACAGCTGGTATCTGGTAAGGGCAATCTTGTACCTTCAATCTAAGAAATTTGGCTCAACTATGGTTAGTTGGTGCTAGAAGTCATTGCAGTCTGTTTTCAAATGGCCCTTCCCTCACTTATGTACACAAAGCAGTGGTTCTCAAAGTATGGTCCCTGGACCAATAGCATTAGTATTTCCTAGAAACTTCTTAGAAGTAAAAATTATCTGGTTCTACCTCAGACCTACTAAATCAGAACCTCCAGAGTTGGGCCAGGAAGCCTGTGTTTTATTAATCACTCTAAGTGATTCTGATGAATATTGTATTTAAGAACCATTGAAATAAAGAAACTTCATTCAACCTTCTGATGGCAGTGGTGGTCCGTCTGGAATGGCATTGCCAAGATGCCAGCTTCAGCAGGGGAGGCATGGCTGGGGCTGCATGCTCTGCAGAGCTTCCAGGGGCTAGGAACTGGGTGCAGCTGCAGCCACCCAGCTATGGCTTTGGACATGGGCATCCCTGTGCTCTCATGGGGCCTGGGAAGCTTCCACTGCCCCTACAGGCTCAGAAGTGCCTGCTCCTTCTCTCTAACCTCTCCCTGTTCCTGGCACCCAGTCCAGTGCAGAGCAAAGTTGTGGTTGAGCCTGGGCACTGTCATTACCTGGCTGGGTGTGTGTATGATCAGGGCAGCACTGACATGCCAGCCGCCTACTCCCTTGCTCCCCTCTGGACTTTAGGTGCCAATAAGCATGGGAAGGAGGCAAAAGAGGGTGAGGGCAGCTTGGTTCATGCCTGCAGGTGCCCCTCAGCACAAATTGCCTGGTGCCATAGATGGCATGTTGATGGCAAAAGGCAGATGGGCTTCTGGGCAGAAAGGGGTGTGTCCCTGGCAAAACCCCACCTTCAAGCCAGAAAGGGCTTGAAGCCTGGGGACTGGGCTTCCAGTTCCAGATGAAGTCCTTACTTAGCCTAGAGTGAGAACTTGTGGTACTTTTTCTGGGGCCGCCCATGGCTGCCCATGGACCAATGAGCACACATTTCCTCCCTCAGAGCCCATAAAAATCCAGACTCAACCGGACTCAGATAGACATCAGGACTACCAGATGCAGGAAGGAGCTACCCATTTCAGGTCTCTTGAGAGCTGTTCTGTTGCTCAGTGAAGCCCCTCTCCACCTTGCTTACCCTCCTGTTGGCCATGAACCTCATTCTTCCTGGACACAGGACAACAACTCAGTACCCGCCAAATGGTGAGAATGAAAGACCTTAGCACAAACAGAGCTAAAACATGCCCCTCTCTCACCAGTTGCTGATGAAAATGAGAGAAGAGCTGCAGCCCTTAGAGGAACCCAGATCTAGGACCTCCTGGGCCAGGGCTGTGACACCCACTTTGGGGCTCTGAAATTCCTGGTGTCTACAAGCTTCTGGGAGTCACTGTGTTCCCCAGTGCCCACCGTGGAAGCTGCTTGTAGTAAACCCTATTCACAGCCTCACAAAGTGCTGGCACCTATGGCAGTACCTGAAGCTGCCCACCTCACGGCTGCCAGCAAATGACTGCTTGTGCACAGTGGCTGAACCCCACACTCTCCCACATGTCCCTTACTGCTCTCTGTGCCTGGCACATCCTTGGCAGATGTGGGATCCAAGCCGGTAGCATAAGCTGAGCACTGCCTGTCAGGTCAAGTGGGCAGAAAGAGCCCAGCAGGCCTGAGCAAAACTTGGGCAAAGACGCCACAAGCCACAGAGGTCTCCAGCTAGAAAAATGACACCTCAAGGATCCCATGACAATTCCATGTCAATCACATTAATCACATTTCACTTCCTGCAATGAAGACTTTCCAGACTTACAAACCTGACATCCCCTCTATGAGCTCCCAGGTCTAATAAACATATTCTAATACAGCAGTTCCCAAATTTTGTTTCCAAGACAATCTTAAATTTCTGGAAAACCCCAAAGAGCTTTTGTTTACATGGGCTATAGTTACAGTATCAGAAATTAAACTGAGATAATTATAAAATGTTTATTTTAAAATCTATTTAAATTAATAACAATAAGTGAATAAATGTTGGTATATATAATTTTTGTGTGTAAAAAGTTACTGTTTTCCAAACAAGTGAGAAGAATGGCATCAGTTTATATTTTTGCAAATCTTTTTCATGTCTGCCTTAACAGAAGACAGTTGGATTCTCATACCTGTTTCTGGATTTAAAGTGTTAAACTATGTTGTTTTAGTTGAAGTACATTAATAAAAATTTGTCCCATATTGATATGTAGTTGAAAAAGTGAGAAATATGTTAATAGCCTTTATAGATTATTGTGGATATTAGTTTTAGTACTATTACAAAAATTGACAAGGGTAGTTTTTTTGAAGGCTAGCTGCAATGTGAAATTCAAAATTATATCAATGAAATCTTTGTACTCTGCTACATTAAAATCTTTTATTCTCTCTTGCACTTTGAACATATATTTTAACAATGCATTGTTTTGTAACATCATGCTTCCCATTATTCAGAAAATATTCATTCATTAAGTTATACAGATTTCCTAGATGTTGACACATTTTATTAGACAATATCAAAATCACAGTTGTTAATGTTGCCATTGATCTCAGGAAAAACTTTGTGCTGGGAAGCTCTCAAGTAAATGGTGGTAGAAACAAATTTTCAAAATTCTATTTTTTTTTTTTTTTTGCTTGAAAGCTCAGATTTTATCATTG
>NW_016107325.1:9718700-9720597 GCF_001604975.1 Cebus imitator
AAAAAAAAAAAATAAATAAATAAATAAATGCCTAGAAAGGTGTTTAGTTCAAAAAGCACAACATAAATATGTAACAAAAAAAAAAAACAATTTATGCTCACTATATTTGAAGTTCGTTCTGTACTGTTTTGCTTTTAGTCTTCCCCTAATAAGTGTCTATCAGACACTTTGACTGATAGAATAAACAACAACCCAAAAAACTGGAAAAAAACAACAGACTATATAAAGCTTACTTCTTAGAAGGCTTCCCTCTGCATGTGGAGATATCCTGAAAAATGCATAGTCATAAGAAATTGTCTTTAATTCCACAGGGACAATAGTCTTCAGAAACTAGGAGACGTTTCTGAAGCATACTCTAGAAACTTCAGCATCAGTGAGCCCTACAATGAGATTTAGCCTGTCCATGGAAACCTTTTTAACAAATAATACAAAATACATCCTTTCCCTTTTTCTTTCTTTCGTAAAAGCTTTCTTTAAAAAGGTAATATGGAGAGTAATAAACTCGTACGCTTTCAAGTACTGTTTATTTTTTTCAAAATTACCTGCTTCTTATTTCAATTGTTAGTCACTGTGAATAATATCATAGTATTTCTCACAGTAATTCTATTTATTTCTCCTGTAAAGAACTTGTCAATGGTGAACATAACACCTACCAGCAAAAGCTACTACCCAGGAGCAAAAGCCTCCACACCTTTGAACATGCAGTTTTCTCTTCGTAGAATATTCTCTTTCTTTTCTGATAGGCAAGACCTTACCTGCGATTCCATTTAAGCCTGAACTAAAAATTTACCTCCTCTCTATGACCTTTAACTCTTCTCCATATGCAAGTTAAATTATGCCTCTGTTCTGCCCTGTCATTTACATATACCCTACTACAGTATCTTATAACTCTTATCACAATAAACTTTAAATCTTTATAAGCAGGAATTCTGTAATTTTCAGCTTTGGATCCCCAGGACCACATACAGTGCCTGGAACAGAGTAGCTGTTTAGAAAATTGCTTTTTGGGTTATTGGTTTTAAAAAAGGAAACGTAATCATCTTGTTGAGAGAATTGCAGCAGTGTTGTTTTATCTTCTCATTGTCACTGATATATCATGAGACATGCCCTAGTACAACATTCATGCCTAAGATGATCTGTAGATTTCACAAATGCTGTATAAATCTTGCCTGGAGTAAATGCAGAGAAATAAAGCAGCAAGAAAAAAAATGAAAATCCATTTAAATCTTCAATGTTTTTCAGAAACTTCAAGGAAAGTGTGCATTTCTAAAGAGAAAAAGAAGGAGTACAGAAAGGAAGCCTGACTTTCTCAAGTGCATTCTTTTGGTTGTTGTTGTTTTGTTTTTTGAGACAGAGTCTCGCTCTGTCACCAGGCGCCAGGCTGGAGTGCAGTGGCGCGGCCTCGGCTCACTGTAATCTCCGCCTCCTGGGTTCAAGCAATTCTCCGGCTTCAGCCTCCCGAGTACCTGGGACTAGGCAGGCGCGCACCACCAAGCCCAGCTAATTTTTGTGTTTTTTAGTAGAGACGGGGTTTCAACATGTTGGCCAGGATGGTCTGACTCTCTTGACGTTGTTATCCACCCGCCTCCCAAAATGCTGGGATTACAGGCGTGAGCGCAGTGCCTCTCTCAAGCGCATTCTTAAAGAAACAGCGCCTATGAGTGAGAACATGCGGTGTTTGATCTTCTGCTCTTTTGTCAGTTTGCTGAGAATGATGGTTTCTCGGTTCATCCATGTCCCTACAAAGGACCCAAATTCATCGTTTTTGATGGCTGCATAATATGCAAGAGAGAAATGCCAGGTGTATGTGATGGGGAGGAAGGCAGCAAATCACACTGCCACGTGTGTACCTATGCAAAAATTTTGCATGTTCTTCACATGTACACCAAAACCTAAA
>NW_016107325.1:9722297-9797204 GCF_001604975.1 Cebus imitator
ATACACATTGCAGCCTGCAAGGTGGTCACTCTGACAGGCTGGGAAGTGCAGCCTTTGGTCAGAAGCTAGACACTGGCCCTTAAAATCACAAGTCCACCTCTTTGGTGATAGTCCCTGGGAGCGTGCTTGGATAGTTTTGGCAACACAGCATTGGTAATGAAAAACAAAGTGGGATTTCAAATTTAGGAGAGATATAGGCTTTAGTTGAATCATCTCTAGTCTTCAGGACATCATGATTCTGTTTTATTTGGAAGGAGTAAAACAACAAGAGACTAGGTAACATTAATAATTTGAACATTGGAGAGAATTTGTGTGTCAGAATAGAAAATGGAAACTGTTTTATTAGGTAGCCAGGCAAAAATGTCATTAAAAAAATTAAACCTGTTTCTGTTTTAAAGAGTTATTGTAGCAAATAGTAAGAACTGAAAAACAAAGGTTGGCCTGGAATCTAGTATCAGGTGTGTTATAGCTTTCCTTTGAAACAAAATTGTTCTCTTTCTAGTACCCCTTCTCAACCAAGAAGAATTAATAGTAGGACCAATTTATGTACAAAATAAGTTTCAGGCTTAGTATACTTGGACTCATTATTGCATAATGGGCAGCAAGGACAGTAATTGGCCATGTAGGCTCTTTTTAAGTTAGCTTTGCTGGATATTTGCCTGCAAGTATGTTATTCTAGTCAAAGCCTTGGTAAAATAACCAGCATCTTTAACTGTGACCTGTTTCAAAAGAAAACACATTCTTACTGAATTTATGCAAATCACTGTGTTGCCATAAAATAATAATACTCACAAATAATTTCCACATTTTGGAGAACTCAGGTAGAGAGAAAGATAAATTCTGCTCACAAAAGTACATTTTACAATCAGAGTAGCAGTCTTCTAAATAGGATGTTGTCTGTTAACGTTGGAACTGCCATTAACAAACCAAGTAGCTCTCTGTCAGTCAGGTAAGAGCTGTTTATCAGGCAGTGTAGGAGCCAGCAGCTCCTCTCACAGTTCCAGAGTCAGTCCTAGAGAAAAAGATGCTCCCCACTCATGAGTATCTCCTTTTGAATTCATCAGGCAGGATGATCCTATATAAATCATTCCCACTTTACTATGGAACCCTCTGGACACTGCTATCCCCTTACAGTGTTTCTCTGACATTATCCAAGACAGCATGGGTATTTCAGATGTCAGATCATTTTATGTCCTCCAGTCCTAGGAATAGGCTCAGTTAACCTGCCACAGCAAGGCTGTAAATGCTTCTCAAATGGAAATTCTCTAGTTCAAAGTCCCAAAAGTTGTCTTTGGGAAGCACTCATAGGGTTTTGCCATAAGCTCCAGTTAACACTCCTCAAAGGGCTATTAACTGGAGAATTTGTTCCTACCAGCACTTCAGCTTCTACCCTACACCCTGTGAGCTTGGAAAATATTACTGGTTCTCACTTAGGATGTCTAATTAATTTGCTTGAAGGACAGATTTATATATCTTCTGTTTTATAGTATCAGGTAAGTGAAATATCCTCCAGTCAAATACAATATTTATTTTCCTAAAACCTTTAGGTAAAGGAGACACAATTACTTTATATAAAGTTTGTTTAAACATTCCAACTTCGATAATCCTATCAACCCTTACATTTTTATGTTCTGGTCTCAGGAACCTTTTTCTTTTCCACACAGAGACCATTTTATCCTCTCTGGTGAAAGAGGATTTGGGTTCCCGGCAGGGGGTTGAGTTGAGACTTTGGCCCTTTTGTCAATCTTTATCTGGATTAACCTACCTCAATATTGCCTCAGGCAATTTTTGGTCAGCTTTCTCGTTACAATTTTTGCTTTCTGATTTTTTTTTAAAAATAACATCTGTCTGGGATAAAGACAGAAACTGGTTTGGAGCTCTTCAATGTTGGGAGACCAGCAAGGGCTCCCTTTGTTCCACCCAAACTTCAATGGTATTATTTTAAAAGCTTTGTTTTAACCTCAAAAATTTCCATTTTATTTATATAATTTCTTTTTTTTTTCCCATTTATTTATTTTATTGCATTTTAGGTTTTGGGGTACATGTGAAGAACATGCTAAATTGTTGCATAGGAACACACGTGGCAGTGTGATTTGCTGCCTTCCTCCCCATCACCTACATCTGGCATCTCTCCCCTTGCTATCTCTACCCAGCTCCCCACCCCCCACCCTCCCCCCCCCATTTCCCCCCAACAGACCCCAGTGTGTAGTCCTCCCCTCCCTGTGTCCATGTGTTCTCATTGTTCAACACCCGCCTATGAGTGAGAACATGCGATGTTTGATCTTCTGCTCTTCTGTCAGTTTGCTGAGAATGATGGTTTCCAGGTTCATTCATGTCCCTACAAAGGACCCAAACTCATCGTTTTTTATGGCTGCATAATATTCCATGCTGTAATATCCCTCTAAAGATTTTCACTGTCCTGGGACAAATCCCATGACTTTCCTCCTCCTTTTCCATTTTAGTGTTAATTACCCTAATGTTTTATTAGGATCTGTAAGACCCATGAGGGGAAGCTGAGAGAGCAAATTAAATAAAGCTTTTGAAACTGCTGTGCCATGTAGAAGGAGCCCCCTCACCACAGCATTTACCATCACCTGCGTAACAGGCAAATATCCCAGTCATTATAAAGCCAGTCCCCCATGGTTTGTATAGGAAGCGTATCAGCTGCCTCATATGGAGTGCTCCACTTGGCATTTATAAGGGGAGTTTATAGTCCCTCTTTCAGGATAAATAGATACTACAGTGGCTTTTATCCAGTTCACATGGTTGGCTGCCCCCTCAGGAATAGCCTCCTGTGTGTCTCAATTACATATACCCATCCATGATTGTTTGATATGAGCTGTGGGTGGTGCATCAACTCAAACATGTTTGTCCACTCTGTAGCATTTCAAACCAAAGATATTGCACCTAAATTAGCTACGCTCACAGTCCATTTTAGTAAAGGGCTAAAATTCCGTAGGAAGCCAGTGATAAATTGGCGATATAAAATGGTGCAATTTTCCTTAACATTACACCTTTTTTTGCTGTTTCCCCACACTGACTACATTCTTGGTAACCACAGGTCTCCGGAGGCACTTTCTGTAGCCCTAGCATAATTTTCCCCTTTCGTGGGTAGCTTTGAGGCTATTGATCTGAGCTCAGGCAGACCCACATCTGAGCTTGGTCCAGTCTCAAGGCCCAACCTGACACTGTTTTTTTAGCTTTCATTTTAGCTATTATAGATAACAATAACCAAGGGATTAAATATTTTGCTTTTTCCTTATTTGTCCACATTTCCTTTTGCATCCAGCTCCCCAGGAGTTGGGTCCATCTTTCAGTTTTTCTGGTAACTTTACTTTTCATAACTGAATGCGGCCCAACTGCATCTCCATACTATGGGTGACCACATGACCACCCACACTTTTAACCTTTCTTTTTCTAGTCATTTAGTTTTTTATATATTTTTTTTCTCTTTATTTTGAGGGAATCTTTAAATAGCTTTTCAACTAGACAAAATTACTTTTCCATCAGCAAAAACCACATCCTCATTTTTTAAAAATTAAACTTCACCAAAAACACATCTTGCTTTCTTTAAACACTGTATGTAGAACTGTTTCTCTTATATTTAGTAGTTTTTATTACATATAGTAATTACTAGTAACTCTTAGTAACCCCTATTTCCCATGAAAGACCAAGGGTTTCTTAATTAAACATAAAATGATGTTAAGATTTTAAATTACTGAAGAAAATTTTGAAACTAATTGTATTTGCAAAGATTGCTAAAGTTGCATGAACTAAAAAGCATTTGAACTAGATTCTATTTTACAAAATATTTGATTTAAGCACTTACTTTTCTTTAAGCCAATTGATTAAAGTTTTATTCATGTAATTTGGTAGTGAAATATTACATACACATGACACCTATAAACACACAGACATACAGACACACAGGAAGAGTCATATATTATAGATTTATAATATTTTTCATTTGCCAGTTTTCAAATCATTTCTCCCACTTTAGAATATTAATCTCCTGATCACCTGTTCCACGCCCCAAACAATTGTTAGCAAGGCAACTCAATTTGCATCTCCAAAGACATGCTCTTAGGTGAAACAAGGTAGAAAATGTACAACTCAGAGACACAGAGCTTGGATCTAAACAAAGACAAGGCGTGTTATGTAAATGTAAAGCTGCTGTCTTCCTCATAAAGTACCATACCAGACAAGAAATAGCATGTTTTAATCATTATATACTTATTTACTCAATAAAATTTTAGCAAATGTGAGATAAAATCACTTTGCATAATCTGTAAAATCATATTAAATACATACTGGTATGATAAACACTGTTCTACTCAGTTTAGGCTGCTATAACAGAATATTGTAGACTGGGTGGCTTCAACAACAGAAATTTATCTTTAGTTGCAGAGGCTGGGAAGTCCAAGATCCAAGGCACAGGCAGGCCAGGCACGGCGGTTCATGCCTGTAATCCCAGCACTTTGGGAGGCCGAGGTTGGAGGATCACTTGAGGCTAGGAGTTCAAGATCAGCCTGGCCATCATGGCAAAACCCCATCTCTATTAAAAATACAAAAATTAGCTAGGTGTGGTGGCACACATCTGTAGTCTCAGCTATTCAAGAGGCTGAAGCACAAGAATAGCTTTAACCTGGGAGTCAGAGGTTGCAGTGAGCCAAGATCACACCATTGCACTCTAGCCCAGGCAACACAGTGAGACTCTCTCTCTCAAAAAAAAGACACATGCAGATCCAGTGTCTAGTTTTTGTTGAAATTCAAGCACATTTTAATCTTTCCCAGTGTTCATCAGTTTTTCTTGTAAACTAATAAGGTGTTAATTAGCTTTAAACAATGCTTCAGAACATAATGAAAGCCTTTTGGAGATTTTTAATCAAGGCAGAAAATTTGGTTTCTGTGTTTTTAAGTTTGCAGACTTTCAGTCTGCATCATTATATAATTTTACAACAAAATTATATAATGATGAAAATATCCATTTTGAAAATGTTCTTTCCACAGACTGTGTTTCTTTCAGAGAAGAATTATTTTCATTTTATTGGTCAACTTATTATAAGATCTTAGTAGATTATTTCTCTTAATAAGGTTGGGAGAGTTTGTACTGAGAGTAAAAAAATTGTTAGCTATTCATTTTGAGGTAACTCACTTGTGGTTGTATTATTTGTAATATTTGTATTCAATCAAAGTTCTTTTTAAGCCACTAGTTCATTTGTGGAAGGCTTAGGTAAGTGGAATCTAGGAAAAAAATTTGTAATCCCATCTAAATGAGACCAATAAACTGTTGTGTGTTTTAATAACACTGAATGAAAGCTTTACTGTCAACCCTTTCTCCATGTTGAAGGCCCTACCCTTCCCTCCCACAGAAGGTGACATGTGACTGCCCCGACTGTGAACTCATTGTGACAGCCGGCATATGAGTAAATCTTAATGTTTTTCTTAGTTTTCAAATAAAAAAAACTTTAAAAAGATTTCTAGAATTATCTTCCCCCACCTTCAACAGATATCTTGAACACCTCACTTTGACGGCTGTTTGTGATCATCTTCACCAACTCCGGGTGACATTTTATAACATTTCAAACTACTGGGTCATCCAGACCTGCTGACTCTGAGTAGCTGGAGTAATGATGAGAATTTTCAAAAGAACCTCACAGGTGATTACTGTACACCACAAAGTCATAATATGCTTCAAATTAGTGGTTCTCAAACAAAGTAGAGGAACATGCTTGCATCTGAATCAACTTGGGATGCTGGTTAAAAATATCCAGGCACTAAATTCTATCCAAGACCAGCTAAAGACAAATCTCTAGGGATGGAACCTGGAATTCTGTGTTTTAGAAGTGCTTTCTCATGCAGGGTCAGGTATAGAAACCACTGCAGTCTGTATCTTTGAAATGAGCTTTGTAATAAGACCTGACATTTTTCTTACTCCTTTCAAGATTTTATTGCTAGCAAGGTTTTACAATTCTTTGACATTCTGGTGTAAATCTGTGGCTCTCAAAATGTGGTTAATGGGCCGGCAGCAACATGAGAACTTTAGAAATACAAATTCTCAGACCCCACTCCAACCTACTTTGGAGGTAGGGCCCAGCAATCTGTGTTTTAACAAACCCTGATATAAACGTCAGCTTGAGACGATTGTTTTGGGTCAAATAGTGAAAATAACTTCTCTACTTTGGGAGGGGGATGCAGGGAGAGAGTTTATAATAAATAATTTCATGTTTAAGAACTAAATTCCTTAAAAGATGCAATATTGGCAATGAAAAAAGTCTCCTTTCTCTTTGTGTTTTCCTTTATGTTCTGTGCTGCAGATGTTGGCAAGAATAGCAACATTTAAAATGTTTGCAGTCAGAGAGTGGAAGATCAGAATTGAGGAAATCTTTTAAGGTTAAATTATCTCAAATACTTCCTTCCAAAGACCTTGTGCCAGTTAGTGATTTCCAGGCAGATGTTTTCCATTATGCTGCTACTGGGTCATGACAGAATCTCCACAGTTTGCAGTTACCATGACAACCTCATTTTTTTTCAGTCTGCAGAGAATAGTACACAGCTCAGAGGTATACATTTTCTCTTCGTAAAGGAAATGTTGATCCATCAAAGGAATTGATTAGGTTGACAACTGTACAATTTGATAGATCAGCAGTAAATTTGAAGGATTACATTTATTATCCATGCTTTATCTGGTGGACAGCGTCCTATTCCTACTAAATTTTCTGGACAAATAAAGATTCTGTGATAAGCATACCAGTCTTTAAAACTATAAAAAGATAGAGAAAATGTTTTCTTATTATTATAAGCCACATTTTTCAAGTACAAGGAAAAGATTCTAGGAAAAAATAGCCATGAATTTTACTGACTGTATTTACTGTTTGACATTCGTTTTGAGCCTGCTTTCCTCTTGGTCACTTACAAAAATGAAAGCAAGTATTAATTTGCAAGACAATGATAATTTAATAACATTGTAGACTTGCAAGCAGTATATGTGGCATCTAATTGTAATTTCATTTGGGAATTTATCTAGGCTATCATTAGGTCTTACATGTACAAATATGCTATGGCAAAACATTTTCAGAATTAACATGCTTTGATAAATGAACCAATTATCATTTTAAAATTAAATCAGGAGAAATGTTTTCCTCGGCAAGTATATATTTCGATATGATAATTTATCTTTCAGGTGAGGTGCCAAGGCGCATGCCTATAATCCTAGCACTTTGGGAGTCCAAGGCGGGAGGATTATTTGGGCCCAGAAGGTTGAGACTAGTCTGGGAAACATGTGAGACCCCACCTTTACCAAAAGTTTTAAAAAAATATTAACAGGTAGCATGCACCTGTTGTCCTCGCTACTTGGAAGGCTTAGGCAGGAGGATTGCCTGAGGTCAGGAGTTTGGGGCTACAATGAACTATGATCCCACCATTGTACTCCAGCCTGGATGACAGAGCAAGACCTTGTCTCTAAAAAAACAAAAACAAAAAATTATTTCAAGTATTATTTATAGCATGCCGAAATCATTTTCTGGTTGGTTTATGATGTATGGATGAATAAATATCTTTCAAACATAAGTATTTTACATTATGGTAACTTCCTTCAGTGCTAAGCCCTGTGAAGACTACGAGAAAGTACAATGTTCATCCAGTAAGCTATAAAACCTCACTTTATTTCTTTTACGCAAACGGTGAGTAGGCAAAGGCTCTATTTTCCACTTGTCTTCACAATACTTAATAATTTTTTATCTTAGAATAATTTTGATAAATTATAATCACATATATGCATTTCAATGATAGGCAATTTTTTTTTATTTTAGTCAATTTTTTTGAATTGTGTTATTTGGCATAATGGTGAAAATTTGAATTTCTTTAAACCTGTTTAGAAAATAAATTCTTATTGTACATTCTTTCATTGGCAAGGTTCTCTGGATTACAGAACTGAAATTGCTGTATTGGTACTTTTCTTTTTGCATCCTTCTGCTTTGCATTAGTGGCATATGTACTTGTATTATTTTCCCATCATAGGTTTTGTGCCTCCTGAAGCCCAATATTATTTTCTTGGTTTGTCTTTGTATCCCTTGAAGTAATTAATACACACGTAGGTGTGTATTAATGCTTGTTATACTCAATTGAATAAAACCACTTTATGCCCTGTAAATTCAAACTATAGTACTACAGTGTGTAAGCCTAATGCTTAAGCCATAGCTTACAAGTTTAAGCTTCACATATTAAATACACACACACACACACACACACACACACACACACACATAAATATGATATACATA
The DNA here is from genome assembly GCF_001604975.1 of Cebus imitator. Classification (NCBI taxonomy): domain Eukaryota; kingdom Metazoa; phylum Chordata; class Mammalia; order Primates; family Cebidae; genus Cebus; species Cebus imitator. The sequence goes on from NW_016107325.1 coordinate 9,730,580, forward strand.
TAAAATAGCCTTAGGATTTAAATTGAATGGATGCTAATCTGGTACTATTTTATAAATTATTGAATTTTCAAATATTCTAAAATTAATATGGATGAGTTTTTATCATTAGAAAGGCAACAAACAAATTTTCAAAACAACTGAGCATGGTGGCTCATGCTTGTAATCCCAGCACTTTGGGAGGCCAAGGTGGGAGGATCGCTTGAGCCCAGGGGTTTGAGACCAGCCTGGGTAACATAGTGAGACCACATCTCTATTTAAAAAATAAATAAATTTTAAAAATAACAAAAATAAAATTTAGTAGCTATTTTTCTTTTTCAGTATTATTATCTATTCCAAATCATCTGGTAAATATGATGGTGGTGTTTGTATGTTTTCTCACTCTTTACCCCCTCTGAAATTATGAATCAAATTTTTAATGGATTAAATCTGTTTATCCAAGAAAGATTTCACATCTATAACCTGGCAGAGAGTCAGGGAGGAAGCCTAGAATTCTCCTCTCTCTTTATTCTGTTCTATCCCTTTACATCCGCCTCCCCTTATCTCAGCATTATGTGTTAGGCTTTTAGGAAAAAGAGTATCATAGGATTTCAGAACTGGAAGAGATGGAAGAGGTTATTAGATTACAGATCACAACAATTTCTAATGCTCCTGTGGCCAGTCAATACTACAATGGGTGGCATGGACTTGCTGTGGCTTCTGATGTCTTGGAGAACACAATTCCTGTTTAAAGAGGATAAGCAGTGAAGCCTTAGCTAATTAATGCCAAAGGAGAATGTAGGCCAGATCTACCAATGTTTAAAAGAGAATCCAGAAATGGGCTTTTATGCAAACATTCTAATTTTTAAATGTTGACAACAGATGCATACAAAAAAGCACTGCCAGTCAAATAAAACATATCTGCAAGCCAAAATTAGCCCATGAACTGCCAGTTTTCAAAGAATGGTTTGACCAAACTCTTATTTCACAGATGAGTTCAAACTGACATAAAATCTTGCCTAAAATCTTCCTGAATATTAGACATGCATTTCAGTGCCCTTCAACCTTAGATACTGGTGATTTGATGTAGCTATTTTCTTAACAAGTCAGGAGGGAAGTTTGAAAGCAGGTCCTGTGTGAGGATTAAAGTGTCTGGGAGTTGTTTCACACCTTTGATCATGCAATGAAAGCATGTGTGTTTGTGGGCCAGTAAGTGACAAGAAGGTTTTGTTTGAGCAGGTGGTATGGTTTGACACCAGAAAGGCAGGTAGTATAATAACATCTAATTGCAATACAATATTCAACTTTCAGGTAGGGTTTTGCTAATGGGAGGAAATTGGTATATTCTATGTTACTTTCACTGGTTTTTTATCTGATGAATGTCTTAGAGATTACTTGTAATTCAGAGAGAGAGAAAATTATATAAGCAAATTGCAATAATCATCTTTTTGCTTGTCCTTATATTAGTACACTGTATTTTACTTTTTGCATTTAAAGCACCCTTTCCCTAAAGGCTCAAGAAACTTTCAACAGATCTTTGTTGGTATAAAGCAGACCATTCTTATGAGAAGTAAAGTTTCTATAGGCATAATTTATTTAATTCTGTTTCACTGACACTGTATTCTTTTACAAATTGAAGGTTTGTGGTAACAAACAGTATATACTCATTTTGGGTCTCTGTGTCACATTTTGGTATTTCTGGCAGTATTTAGACTTTTTTCATTATTACTATATCTGTTATGGTGATCTGTGGCCACTGATCTATGAAGTTACTATTGTAATTTTTTTGGGTGCCATAAACCATTCCCATGTAAGACAGAAAAGTGAATCCAGAAATGTGTGTGCTTTTACTGATCCTCTGACTGGCTGTTCTCCCACCTCTCTTCCTCTCCTCAGCCTCCCTGTTCTCTGAGACACAATAATGTTGAAATTAGATCACAATGGTGTGTAAGTGTTCAAGTGAAAAGAAGAGTTGCATGTTTCTTACTTTAAATCAAAAGCTAGAAATGAAGCTTAGTGAGGATGGCAATGTGGAAAGCCAGGATAGGCCAAAAGCTGGGCTTCTTGCGCCAAACAGTTAGCCAAGTTGTGAATGCAAAGACAAAGTTCTTGAAGGTAATGAAAAGTACCATTCCAGTGAAGACATGAATAATAAGAAAGTGAAACAGCCTTTTTGCTGATACAGGGGACGTTGTCATGGTCTGGTTAGAAGATAAATCAGCCACAGCATTCCCTTAAGCCAAAGCCTCACCTGGAACAAAGCCCTAATTCTCTTTAATTCTGTGAAGACTGAGAGAGGTGAGGAAGCTGCAGAAGGAAGGTTGAAATTTCCCAGAAGTGGGTTCATAAGGTTTAAGGAAAGAAGCTGTCTCTATAACATAGAAATGCAAAGGGAAGCCTCAAGTGCTGATGGAGGAGCTGGAGAAAGTTATCCAGAAGATCTAACTAAGACCATTGATGTAGCTAAGACTACGCTAAACAACAGATTTTTAATGTAGATGAAACAGCCTTCTATTGGAAGAAGATGCCATCTAGGACTTTCATAGCCAAAGACAAATCAATGTTTGGCTTCAAAGCTTCAAAGGACAGGCTGAGTCTCTTATTAGGAATTAGTGTAGTTGGTGACTTTTAACATGAAGTTAGTGCTCATTTGTCATTCCCAAAATCCTAGGGCTCTTACTAATTGAGCTAAATTTACTCTACCTGGACTCTATAATTGGGACAATGCCTGAATGACAACACATCTGTTCACAGCTTGTTTTAATGAATATTTTAAGCTCATATTGAGACCTACTGCTCAGAAAAAAGATCTCTTTCAAAATATTACTTTTTGTTACAATGCACACAGTCCCTCAAGAGCTCTGAGGTAGGTGAACAAGTTTAATGTCGTTTCATGCCTGCTAACATAACATCCATTTTGAAGCTCATGAATCAAGGAGTAGTTTTGACATTCAAGTGTTATTATTAAGGAAACACAGTTTGTAAGACTACAGCTGGCATAGATAGCGATTCCTCTAATGGATCTGGGCAACACAAATTGAAAGTCTTCTGGAAAAAATTTCACCATTCTACAAGCTATTAACAACATGCATGATTCATGGGAGGAGGTAAAAATATTAACATTAACAGGAGTCTGGAAGAAGGTGATTCCAAACTTGGGGTGGTGACTTTAAATCAATAGATGACTTTGAGGGGTTCAGTACTTCAGTGGAGGAAGTAACTGCAGATGTACTGGAAATAGCAAAAGAACTAGATTTAGAGGTTGAGCCTAAAGCATGACTCTAAAGTGTGAATTGCTGCAATCTCATGACATAACCTTAGTTAATTGCATCCTAAGTGCCAAAGATGATTTAGTTCATAACCAATTGACATCATTCAGGTGCCAACTTTCCTTGTTCTGTGGCAGGGCTGCCTGACAAAGTGGCCTGTGTCTCTAAGACTAAAGATTCTTTAAGTTTCTCAGAGCTCAGATGTATGAAGTAGAGGAGATAGAAGCATTGATAGAATCAGGCACTACATGCTGGGCATGCTGAGAAATATGGTCAGAGTAGGGCCCAGTATAAGATCATTCCAGAGACAGCACCAGAATTTGTACATGGTGGGAAAGGGAATAGTCCTTCAAACCCTGTCTCAATGTTATATTTGCATAGGAAAAACACTGTTTTTACATAGACAAAGTTTATTTGCAATACAAGAAATTATGGAGGCATGAGAGGCTGATAAAGATTATGGGGTTAACCACACATCCTAGCTATCTATTTGTGATGCCTTGGGATGGCTTCAGAACTGGCTTCCTATAAATGCAATACTTGAACCCAAAGGTCAGGAACACAGAGAAAGCATGGATCCTCTAGTATGGTCACTGCCACAGGCCTTAAAGTGATGCTTTTGGGAAAAACAGCATTCCAAAACCAGAGGACGACAGTTCTTAGTGTTTGTGTCTTTAAGTTCACCAACATAATCACCCCTCAAGGTGTTGGATTAGTATTGGTTTCATAAAGTGTCACCTCATGGATTAAGAATCCTCATCCTCTACTTTTTTCTCATTGTCCACTTTGATAGCTAATTTTTTGACCCTCAAAGCATCAAAATTTGTATTATCCTTATCGATAGGGCAACTTGCCATGCACTTGCTCCTCCAAGGGAGACTAACTCCAGGGATTCCATTGTATTTTCTTTCTTAATATTTAGTGTTGCCACTTATCACTCTAAAGAAAAAATAAAATATGAATATATAGATTTATTTACATTGGAGCTCTGAGCAACTCCATAGTTTGCATTTAATCCTCTGAACACCTTCAGATAGAGGTTTTCATACACAGTAGGGATAATTAACTTTTATAAATGTAGGTGGTTTATTATTTAAACTCGAAAGAATATATCTAGTGAGCACCACACTTTAATTCAGTGTTTCCCAAACTACTCTGCAGAACTGGGAACAATCAGTTGTCACACACACTTTTGTGCATGTATTCACACACACACACACACACACACACACACACACACAGAATTTACTGGTTTGGGAAATGCTGTCTAAAACAAATGTAAACTGAATGGTTATTTACTCTAAGACTGCAAAAGTTTGTGCCAATTAACATTAGGTGGATATATTTTAACACACTTTTGAAATGTATTCAACCAATCGATCCATTTTGAATGATCGTGAGAAGGGACTAGTATTTCTTTAAAAAAAAGAACTTCAGAAAATGTGTTTAACATAACAAACTGGGAAGCCATGAACTTCACATTCCCAGACACAGTTCGCATTCTAGCTCCATCACTTTCACAGCTGGGTGACCATGGTCAGACTACTTGATTTCTTGAGTAGAAACAGGATAAATAAAATCTGTCTCACAAAGTTGCTCAGAGATTAAAGGAATTATGCAAAGACCTTGGAACACAGAGGTCCACAAGATATCAATAAATCTGTATTCCCTCCCTCTCTCACTTCTCAGACTCGTCATGCACATGCATATGTATTCATAACTCTAATCAGGTTTCCCATTTGGATCTTGTCCTTATTTCACTTAACAATATACTATGAATATGCGTCTGTATTGACAAAGTCCATATGACTCAATAAACCAGCTAGTATTCCATGATTTCAAACATGAGTTTCACTGGACAATAGCTTATAATTGAACATCTGAGTTCTTTTCAAATTTTCCTTTTTATAAACAGCTTTGTATGAACAGCTTGGAACAAATTACTTGTTTCCTTTACAATTATTTTCTGGGAATACATTCTACAAAGTAAAATTCTAGGTCAAAGGAAAAAAATTATATAGCTTTTTGTCACAAATAACTTTGCAGAAAATTTGAATCAATTTACAATGACATTTAAAATATATGCCTACCTTTTTACCCTAACCTGTCACCAGTGGATTTTCATAGCTTTTGCTCATCTAATGGATATGTAATGGTACTTAAATATTTTCTTAAGGGAATTTTATTAATGCCATGGATTTTTGAGTATGCTAGTTTAATATATCATTTGTTGTATGTGTAACCTATTTCTTTACTTCTTTGGTATTTATTGATGAGATTCTGAATTTTATGACTGTGGAATCTACAGACAACCTTAAGTTTTAGAGCAAATATTGTAACATAATAACTGCTTCTTTAAGACGACTAGTAAGCTTTATCATGTGACTCCCATCCTTCCCTGTTTCGCCACTTCCCCATGATTATCCCACTCTCTGAAGTTGATAGTTTCATGGATCTTAAACGTTTTAGTACAAGAATGATACTACAAAATATTCAGTGCTTAAATCTCTGTTATGACTGGCCAGGAGTGTTTGTGATGTCAAAATTTCTTTTAAAATCCAGAAGAGTCATGATTCCCAAACTTATATCAATAATTCATAACTATGGGTATGCTGTTAAATAAAACTCTGATAATTTAAACATTAATATGGAGAGGGATTAGACTAAATTCTGTAAGACAATTCCAAAGGACTATCTAGTTCCACATATTGTTAAGCTCTGCCTACAGTATATTTTCCCCATTTCCAAGGCAACTTGACTTCTACCTGCTCTATTCTTTAGGAGCAATCCTAACTGTAGACAACGGATTTCATCTCATAGTTAAGTCACTGGTCCTACTCGTCCAGCCTTGATCTTCAATTTCAGTATTGATCATTATTCTATCTGTCTAAAACCAAAGGATTAAGGGACTGCCTTGATTTTTTACCCTATTGGCCCCTCTCAGGAATAGTTGACTATTCCCCAAAACTGAAGCGTATTAGTGGGGGCAGAGTTGGTCTTTGACCTGTTCACTGACTATAGATACTGACTTCATCTCTGTCCTAAGCCTTAGCAACTATGATGTCACCTTATTAATTACTAACAAATGAAAATCTAGGTGAATCATAATTCAAAATGTGAGGCTCTACCATTGTTTTCCAGAGAAAAACGTGTGTGTTATTTACATGTCACACCGAAAAGCTCTCTCTTGCCAAGGTGCACAAAATAAGGACTTCTTGTATGCATATGCATGGCTCAAATACTGCCTTCTTTAGACTGGGGAAACATGCATGCTTTGTAAAGGAACAGGCATACGGAGGACTGTATACTAAAAGAAAAGAGGCAAGAGAAAGAACCATGAAGGTAATAACCAGCAATCATCTGCAGAAACAGTTCACTAGATGTCACCCCACACTGAAATCAAGATTCATGTTTTTCTGACAGAACACACTAGCAGGAAGGTGCTGTCTGTTTCTGCCAAAGACTCTTACTTCTCTCTGAGCTTAAATTGGTGGAATATCTGCATGCAGAAAATGTTTCCAAGTCATAAAGCTAACTTTTGGCTTTAAGAAAAGGATTTTAATGATCATGAAGTTTTGACATTTGAGCAATGATGTAGTATGCTAAATTATTAAGTAATTTTATATATTATGTAAAAATTAAAAAATGCAAATAAGCCGAAGAAATTTTGTAAAAATTACCTTATATTCAGAAATAAAATTTTAAACATTTCAATATATTCACCTAGAACTTTCTCTACACACACACACACACACACACACACACACACACACACACAAAGATAGATTATAAAAGTACATTCTATGTACTCTTTCCATGTCAAGACATGGGTTTTTACTGTGAATATACAATGACATTTACATGGTGCAGTAGTGTTCTAGCTAGTATTTGTTAACCAGTTCCGTACAATCGTTGATCCTAGATGCTTGAGATTCTACTGTGCTGAAAAAAGATGTGAGCCATAATGCACTTTTCTCATGTGTTTTGTATTGATGCATATGGTATCATCAAGTCTTACTTCAATCATTTTAGCATTTTCCTTTGAGGTTATTATACAGTTTTTAAAAATAATCTGATAGTAAGCTGTCTATATCCAGGCCCTTAATTTAAAAAGCTCTTGTTTACTGCTAAGATTTCCATTCTAGGGAAGAAAAATGCTTGCTTGAGGTGAGCATTCCCTCTGAGGAAGCAAAATATGACCCTGGCTCTTATCCGACCATAGGTGGGACTGGTTGGTGGAGAATCTATGGACAGGTTTTGTGTGTAAAGTATTGCGTATTTGTCTTTTACTGGGAAAAGACTTATTCTTTATGGTTCTTCAAAGGGATTAGTGAAATATTTTTGAAAGCCAGATGTTTCTGTGTTAAATTCCTAATGGGGTTAGTTCAGACAAATTATCTAATTTCTCTGATCTCATTTTACCACCTATAAATTTGAGGCCATAATACCTGTCTTGAAGTATCATCAGAATTAAGTGAGTTCATGCCTTTAAAGTTCTTGGCTCATAGGCCGGGCGCAGTGGCTCAAGCCTGTAATCCCAGCACTGCGGGAGGCCGAGGCGGGTGGATCACAAGGTCAAGAGATCGAGACCATCCTGGTCAACATGGTGAAACCCCNTACAAAAAATTAGCTGGGCATGGTGGCGCGTGCCTGTAATCCCAGCAACTCAGGAGGCTGGGGCAGGAGAATTGCCTGAACCCGGGAGGCGGACGTTGCGGTGAGCCGAGATCGCGCCATTGCACTCCAGCCTGGGTAACAAGAGCGAAACTCCGTCTCAGAAAAAAGAAAAAAAAAATTCTTGGTTCATAAATGCACCAGAATTTTATTTCTTATTCTATAAATGGATCTTTCCTTTTTTCAGAAATATAATTCATGATTTCTCCCATCAGTTGAGTGTGTGAGTAAATAATACACGATTAACTCTGGAAAATGCTTAAACATATTTTATTTAACTGCACGGTAATGAGTAAACAATACTGCTGCTCTTATTTCCAATGTGGCTTTTATCAATATGCTTTTGATTTGTTTGCTATAAGCAGTATACATCCTTATGATTTTTATCTTTCTCTCACATTTTTTCCTCTCTTTTAATTCTTTCCTACTTGGCAACCTAATGAAATCATTAAGACCATCATAAAATAGGTCCTATTGGGTTATAAATATATATCATTTTCATTTCTACTGATACTTGCCATGCATTTGTGGAATCCATTGTTCGGGTTTTGAATGAAAATAATGAGGTGATCACTCTGACAGCTCACCCTCCACACTGTTCACACAATTGCTTGAGTAATAATAGAAAAGTGCTGGCTTTTCTTTGACAAACGTTTTTTTTTTTTTATTATCTGGCCCAGTTCAGCCTCATAGCTTTGGTTACAACTACCCAGAAAATGAAGGAATAAAGTATGAAAACTTCCTCTATTCCTTCTCACTAGAACACACATACATCTTTTTAATAGTTTCCCTGAGTGGATATTGTGTTTAAGGAATGCTTTATTGATCTTTCTTAGTACCTTTATCAGAAATAGTCTCTTTTGCAGGCATGTTACTAAATAGAAAACACACAGCTGATCTGCTTGAGGAGGGGGTGAGTACATGTGCTTGATTTTATGTGTATAAAATTCCTTGTTCCTCAAAATTTATCCACCATACAAAACTAAGGAGGGAAAAATCTCAGCGAAGTGGGAATTAGTTAACCTCTACTTGCCAGACTTGCTATTATACAATTCCTTTCCCTCCCTCCCCCCTCCCTCCCTTCCTTCCCTCCTTCCTTCCTTCCCTACACACCCTCCTCGCATTCTTTTCTTTCCTTCTTTCTTTCTTTCCCCACCAGGTTGGCTTCTTTGAATATCTGCAGAAGTCAGTAGGTGGCAACTTTCATCTAAACCTTCGGTGCTAAGCATGTCTGCTTTTACCTTGGGCACTGTGCAAATTGTGGCACCCAAACTGTTTCACTATTTTAAGCTGCACTTGCTCAAACTGCTTTACTGTTCACTACTGCTGCAACATCAAGATCTAAAAATTCAAAAGAGAGGTCAACATAAACACATTGTTCCTTTATTCAGTGGGTTTACGGAGTGTTTAATATGCACCAGATACTACTTGTGTGATGAAGTGCTCATTTCTATGATTAAATTTTTCTTATTAAATGTATTTATTCTCACTTCTGGAAGAAGAAATTCTTCATTCAGACTATGGTATTATATATTATGTTTAATATACACCCTAAAATCAATTTTCTGTTCATTGTATCTGGTTCATGAGATTTACTAGTTTCGGGCATTCTGTGAAATGTGATAGAAAAGAATGTAAGCATTTAGATTCTTTTCCATCACTTCAAAGTTCAGAAAAGATTAATTTTAAGTTCACTGAAGTAGTCAGCCTAATAATCTCCCTCACCTACCTATGTTTGTTGAACAAATTCTCCACTTAAATGCTTTAAAAACCTGATAGAAATGAAACAATGTATTTGGTTTTGGTCAAAAATGTAAATTGACATAAAGTAGTTTATGTATTAAATTACATTTTGGAACACTTTTGTATAATCTGGCACAGTGCTAAATTATGATAAATATGAGTTTCTGCCTTCAAGGAGCTTCTAGTACTAAGTAAAACACGTTAAGCTTTTTCCTTCCAATTTTATGAAGTAATAATAGATAGCTTCACAAACTTTCTCTTTTATGTACAAGGAAGGGTCAGATTCCAAACTCAAAACTGATTACCAAGGCTTCCTAAAACTCAATATTCATAAACTAAAATTAGCACATTACTAATTTGTATTAAAGAATCTATATTAATATTTTATTATTTATTCTGTGAGGAAATATTTTTTCTAAAATACCCAGCATTTATTTACAATTGCTATAAGCAGGCATTGTGCTAAATATATGCCTGTATAGGCATATCATATATTATCACATATTTTATCATATTATATAATAATATATCATAATTTATAATATATTATCATACAATTTAATATATTTTCAAATAATATCTCTTTGAAAACAACTCAACAAAGAAGGTATTATTTCTTTCTTTCTTTTTTCTTTTTTTTTTTGAGATGGAGTTTCACTCTGTTGCCCAGGCTGGAGTGCAATGGGGTGATCTCGGCTCCCTGCAACCTCCGCCTCCTGGGTTCAAGCCACGGTGTTTCCTCAGCCTCCTGAGTAGCTGGGATTAGAGGCATGTGCCACCACATCCAACTAATTTTGTATTTTTATAGCAATGGGGTTTCTCAAAGTTGGTAAGGCTTGTCTTGAACTACTGACCTCAGATGATCCGCCCACTTCGGCCTCCCAAAGTGCTGGGATTATAGGCATGAGCCACTGTGCCTAGCCGAAGGTGTTATTTCTAATTAAATATACAGAGGAAGCAATTGAGACTTAGAGAAAGTATATAATGGAGTCAGCACTGAAACCAAGGCTCTGGATCTGGAGCTTGTGCTTGTAATGACTGCATCTTACCCAGAAGTTGTAGATAGAGTAATGAGCAAATTAAAAACTTCCCCTGACAGCAGGGAGCTTACAGTCTAGTTAGGGAGCCAGTTATTAACTATATCATCACACTAACATAAAAACACAAATAATAGGTTCTCTTAAGCGGAAGTGCAGGATATTAGAGCAAAACTATTATGGGGAATGTGATATAATCTAGCAGGGTGTCTCAGTTCATTCGGGTTGCTATAACAAAATATCAGAAACTAGGTGGCATATGAGCAACAGTAATTTATTTCTCACCATTCTGGAGACTGGGAAGTCCAAAATCAAAGAGTCAGCAGATTTTCACAAGGGCTTTCTTTCTTGTAAATGGTGCCTTCTTCCTGTGTCCTTTCACAGTGGAAGGAAGGTGAAATTGTTTGGATCTGTGTCCTCATCCAAATCTCATATTCAATTGTAATCCCCAATGTTGGACGTAGGGCTGGGAGGGAGGTAATTGGATCATGGAGGTGAAACCTTCATGAATGGGTTAGCACCATCCCTTTGGTGCTATTCTCATGAGATCTGGTTGTTTAAAAGTGTGTGGCACCTCCTCCCTCTCTCTGTCTTCCTCTTGCTCCTGCCATGTAAGATGCTTCACACTCTCTTCACCTTCCACCATGATTACAAGTTTCCTGAGGCCTCCCCAGAAGCTGAGCAGATACTGCCATGCTTCCTATACAGCCTACAGAATTGTGAGCCAATTAAACCTCTTTTCTTTATAAATTGCCCAGTTTCAGATTGTTCTTTGTACCAATGTGAGAATGAATTAAGACAGAAGACATGGACCAGGTATCTCAGATTTCTTTTATAACGGCACTAATCCTATCTATAAGGCCTCAGCCTCATGACTTAATCTCCTCCAAAAGGCCCCACTTCCTAATACCATTAATTTAGGGGTTAAAATTTCCACGTATGAATTTGGAGGAAACACATTTGGAGTATAGAGCAAAGCAGGAAAAAAACTTCTCCGAAAAAGTTAGATTTGACCTGCATTCTGAAGCACAATTGAGCATTAAATTGCCGAATGCAATGGAGGAGTTGGGGAGGAGCAAATAAAGCATTTGAAGTTAGAGGGACAGGTTCAGAGGCAAGAGAGAGCATCTAGAATAGAAGGCAGTCAAATGTGGTTGAGAAACCTCTAGCAAGGAGGTGGCTAGCATGAAAATGATGAAGCATTAGAGGCCAGATCGTGCTGGAATTCACAGGTAATGACAGGAATATTTCAGCGTGGTGGCTCATGCCATAATCCCAACACTTTGGAAGGCCAAAGTGGGTGGTAACTTGAGGTCAGGAGTTTGAGATCAGCCTGGCCAAATGGTGAAGGCCCATCTCTACTAAAAATACAAAATTAGCCTGATGTGGTGGTGCATGCCTTTAATCCCACCTACTCAGGTGGCTTAAGCATGAAAATCCCTTGAATCTGGGAGGTGAAGGCTGCAGTGAGCTGAGATGGTGTCATTGCACTGCAGCCTGGGTGACAGAGCGAGACTCTGTCTCAATAATAATTAATAATTAATAATAGTAATAAATGAATGTTTGTCCTTTTCCTAAGAGCTTTGAGAATTTACTCCGTGATTTTGAGCTTCTAAAAGTTCTATCTACCTCAAAACCCTTGGCAGCTTTGCAAACCTACTGTATAAAAACATAAAAACATACTTGAAATTTCATCAATTTTTGTGAAGACCATTTTGTTATGTCTTGAGTAGTCCAAGATTTCTATTTGAAGTTATTTAAAATTTTCATTTTAATTACTTTTAGCTTATCTTCATTACCTACTTAGTTGGTTGTAGAATTTTTGGTTAATCCCATCCATCTGGAATGTTCAATGTTACCATTAGTAATATTTTTGGCCTATAATTTTTGCAATTATAAAAATAAGCATAATACATATGATAGTATAAATGTAATGATGACTACCCATATTTCTAAAGAAAATGTGTATATGAATCCACTTTCAAAATTTTCTTACGAGGAGAAACTTCATTGTTATCATCATGTACTTATTTTTCTTCTCATTGGAATGTGGGCATAAGTAGAATACATGTTTCACTGTCCTGTTTTTCAGTGGGCTATGGTAAAAAAAATACTTGATAGCCATATATATTCACATTGCATGCATAATGCATGAAACAAACCATTACTGCATACTAACAATATTGCTATAGTGGAGGTGATACTAAGGACAGTAGGAGCAGAGGGAAAGCAGACCCTCATACTCAGTGTTTCTGAAAGAAATGGGAAAGGCTTCCGTGTCTTATCTGAATTTCTACAGCTAAGTGGAATTTTGCCAAGCTTCTTCAGTGTAAAGGACTAGAAGAAAGAAAATGTATGAACACATGGAAGTGAGAGAGCATCACATAATTACAAAGTAATAATGAGTTCAGAATTTCAGAAAACAAAGTTGAGACAGGTGATAAAGCAGGGCAGGCATGCAGCTTTTCAGACACCCAGAGGGAAGAGCCTAGTTTGCCAATTTTTTAAAAGAAATCCAGTTTCACAGAGGTAGGTAAGATGACCCATCATAACCAACAGAGGAACCAGTCCGGGTTAAATCATGAGACTATTTCTCAAAAATGGAATGTTATTTGAATTTCATGTGAGAAATTACACAAAAATATTGTGATTGATATTGTTTAAGGGGAACACACATTGTTGAGACCACTAAAAATTCTATTTTTATGGAAATTAGTAGTCAGGAAAAACACACAAAAAAAGAGATAATCAATATGTATGTACAGAGATTTGGCTCCAGATAAACACCCATATGATAGCATCAGGTCTACTCAGCACATTAGTGAATTTGGCAAGATTAATGATTTTCTTAGCAACCTCCCCAGGAAATGAAGTTTGGCTGATGCAGTGCCATCTTAGGAAAGGCCAGATCTGCATATTATTAACATTTGTGTTGGTGGGTTCCCAAAAATGGGTGTAGTTTGACCCAAAATGAGTGTTAGAATAAAAACCCCACTTGCTATAAGAGTGTGAAACCATCTGAGGGAAGCCAAAAATTAGACATTTCTTTAAGCACAAATGGCTGGTGTCAAAACTAGTTGCAACAGTGCTATGTTCAGCAGCTGCGCCTGCACGGTAACTAAGGAGCTATCTGGCTATGAATGTTTGTTTCACACATCAGAATTTAAAAGGGAGGGTAGAACACACTGGGCAACACCTCATGAAAATAAGGCTAGGTTTTCTTTCTCTCTCCATAACTTGTGTCTGAAGCCTTAAAACAGGAGCAAACCATGATATAATAATGTTTTTATCTTTGGAAAAATACATATTTTTCTACTCTACCAATGGCATTTTAAAAAGAAACATGCCTATTTCGTCATTGACCATTCCTACTTCATAGCTATCTTAGATTTCCTTTTTAAGCCGTCTCTCCTAGAGACCAAGATTGGCCCGAGACCAATTTGTTTACTCTATGCCAGAAAGTTATTTCTCATTTCTCGGGCCCAATTATCTAGAAACCTTATAAAATGTCTACCCTGGAAAGCTCAAGAAATAAAGATTTTAAAAATAAGGTTTCTCTGAGGAACTCTCCGAATTTTCAATCCAAGATTCTTTTCTGGTTGAAGGAGGGTGCACAGATAGGAATCATAATAAAGAAAATGAGGAGCATTGTCTGCTTTGCAATCCTAAGTGTATTTATTTTGTCAGTTTCTCTTGGTGTGAGCCCCGTGTGTTAAAACGGAAAGATCTAGAGGTGAGGAGCTCCTACAGCCTCCTTACTCAACAAGACCACAGTTATTTGGGTAACTTTAAAGAAAGGTCTAGAAGTTAGAGGCAGATGAAGGTCTCCTTTTGCAGCTGCTTGAGCCACATGAGTATGTCAAAAGCAGAGGACCAACAGGTGAGTCTGAGATGTATGTAAGGTGAAGGTCCAGGAGACTGGCAACCACTGAAGACTTAGCTTATTTATACTATCAGTGATCAGATGAGACATAGAATTGCTAACCTTCCTTTATGATTCCTATTTTCTTCCCTCATTATTGAGTGTTGTCTCTCTGTAGGTATTTTCAAGTCACCTTGGCTTAAGTTAGATTTTGTGGAAATATTGAATAAGATTGATTTATTCTTTAACAGTTTGGAAATATCTCATATAGACAAACTTGCCATCCATGTTCAAAGAAGAACCCAAGGCTTTTTCAAGACAGGTAAAGACAACGATGCTTTTGGGGCAAAATTCAGCTAAAATTAAATCACAGAGAAGACCCTAACAAAATATGAGAGGAAAAATTTACCTTGGCAATATTTTTATTTTCCTAGGTATGCTCACTCATGCAATTGTGTGCTTGGGCCTGTAGATAAATGCCTCACAACTGTGAAGGTCTGAAGGTGGAAACGTAAGAGAGAACTATTGAACATATCTTTCTGGAATCAAAACTGTGTTACCAAAGAGAAAAAAAAAAGTAAGTGCTTTATTACATCCATATTACATATTTTTATATATTAAAATACGTAATTTTTTTCCAACATACTAAAAGGGATATTATCTGTAAGAATTTAATAGAAGAAACAGGTATTTTTTGTTTTATTTTGTTTTGTTTTTGTCTGAGGAAATTGGAGAGCTGTCAAGGCAACCAGGACTTGTGGAACCAGATCCTGGAGAAAAAGGGAGACTCAATTAAGCTGCAATTGAGTTGAACCCAACTTTCTATGCCTATGAAAATAGCATACTTCTTACCAGCAGCTACAGAAGCTAAACTTAAATCATACGTTGAAAAGCTGCAAATAAAATTAAAACATTTCAGAACTTTTAGTAATTGCAGGAGTTGCTACCAGATCTACTCTAAATTTATCAGTGTGTTTCTTATAATAAGTAGATTTTCATACATACAGCAGTATTTTCTTTGGTAAAATACTTGAGTTCAAACCTTGATATTTTCTCATAAAAAATAAAGATATTAATAAAAAATGAAGATAGATAAAGAAATAAAGACATTTTACAGTGTGAGTAAAATACTATAAACATGATAGGTAGATAGGTAGCTACCTTCCTAGTGCAAACTTGGTATGCAATGCAAAAAACTTATTGCTAGTACTAAACATATAGTCTGAAGGATTAGGGCATTCATAAATGAAACAATTTCATTACTATCCTCAGCATAAAATACAAGACAACAGGCTTAAAATCTCATCTTGAAGGGAAAGGGAGATTATCATTTAACATATTAACAGCAATATTTATTATTATATCTTTTACATCTGTTTTGGTTATAAAATTATTTTTCATATTGTCTCTTAGGATCAATCAAACTATTTTTCACATTGTTTCTCAAGATTATTTGCCTTTTGAACCAAACTTTCAGTTCCAGACCCAATGGATTTAGTTTGCAGCAGATGATGCGTCTCCTGAGAATGACTAGAAAGAAACAGGTTTTTTTGGTTTTGTTTTGTTTTGTTTTTTTTAGGTCTAGGAAATTGGATTGCTGTCAAAGCAGCCAGGACATGTGGAACCAGATCCTGGAGAAAAGGGGAGACTCAGTTGAGCTACAATTGAGTTCAGCCAAACTTTCTAGCCACCATTTCTTCCCTTGGGACATCTGTTGAATCTCAGTCCGGGACAAAGATCTGGAAAGCTTGGCAGGAAACAGTACCTAATCTACAAATCGAAGTTGCCAGAAAGAGTTTTAAAAACCATTGTGACTAATATGTACCTTAAAGTAGATAAAAAGATAAAGACTTTCAACATAAAATTGCAACCTATAAAAGAAAAGCAAATACAAATTCTAGAATTAAAAAAAAAAACATACTAAGTTTGAAAACTCAATAAATGAGTTTAGTAACAGACTAGATATAGCTAAACATAGAATTAATAGGGTAGAAGAAAAGGTAGAAGAAAATATCCAAACTAAAGTAAAGGGAACAAATAATGAAATATATAGATAAGCTGATAGTCAATACATGTAACATAGTGAAACTAACACATGTGAAACTGAAGTATCAAAAGTGGAAGACAGAAAATGAGAAGAGAGAATACTCAAAGACTAAAAGCTTTTCAAAACTGATGGAAGAAATCAAAGATTTGAGAAGCACTACAATCCCAAAAAAGATAAAGAGCACAAATTAATAAATAAAAAATAAATCACAGTAAAACTTCTTAAAATGAAAAATAAGAATACTTAAAGAAAGGATACTGAATTTATCATTAGATGGCCTGCACCTATAGAAATATCAAAGTCCTTTAGGCAACAGGAAAATGATTTCATGCAATAACATATAACAATGAAAAAAGGAACAATATAAATTATAAATATGTGTATACACTAAATGGATACATACTGTTTCATAATGAATTCCTATGAGGTTTAAATGTATGCAGAATTAAAATAAAAATGCATGACAACAGCAGCATAAAAAGCTAAGGGAGAGATAAGTAATTCTCACTTTTTTGGGAAAAGAATAAAAGTACTAATTTATACTAACTTTAATAAATGTTAGCTGTCGAGTAATCACCATTTAAGTGGTAAAACAATATGTAAAGGAGAAAATGGCCTAATAAAAATGTTTGGGCTGGGCACAGTGGCTCATATCTGTAATACCAGCAATTTGGGAGGCCAAGGTAGGAGGATGGTTTGAGCCCAGGAGTTCAGGATCAGCCTGGACAACATGACAAAACTCCATCTCCACACACACAAAAATACAAAAATTAGCTGGACGTGGTGGTGCATGCCTGTAGTTCCAGCTACTCAGGATGCTGAGGCAGGAGGATCATTTGAGCCTGGGAGGTAGAGGCTGCAGTGAGCTGAGACTGCAACACTGCACTCCAGGCTGGGTGACAGAGTATGACCCTGCCTCAGAAAAAGAAAAAATAAAAAAACAGATAAATGAAGCAAAAGATATCCTCCACCCCACTCTAATTAAAATCCTAGCATATATTTTGCCTTTTTCAGGAAAATACCCACAGTTTACTAGATTTAATCGTGTATTATAAACTATGTTCAAAATTTCCAGATTTCATATCTCACAGAATTGACAAATATTCAAAAACTTGAAAACATACTCTGTTGTCAAGTCTGTCACAAAACAAATACTCTCAAAGATGGCTGCTGGTGGTCATACAAAAGCACAGAACCTCTTAAATAAGGAATTAGCAAATTCTGACAAAATTGAACATGCATATACTCTTTAGGCTACCACATCTCATTCTTTCAAAAGTGACAAAGAAACAGAAATATAATATTTCTTCCTTTTCCCCTGTGAATTATTAACTCAGAATAAACAAAAAATGAAGAAAGTTTCTTAATTTACTGTGAAATGTACAAGGAATGATAGGATTCGGTTATCATTAATTTTCAGCTTCAAATAAAATTATAGATATGTTACAATTATGAATACCTAATACTGTAAAAAGAAAATCAACCCAGCCTTGTACTAACAGCATGTACACAATCTAGGAATGAAGTCTGAAGGCAACCAAACATCTAGATTTAAGTAACAAAGGAACATGTTAAATAACACCTTGGGAAAGCAATTAGCAAAATTGAGGCCATGGAAAACTCTACAGAATAAAGGATTTGGCTTGATCAACAAATAAATTACAGCAGAATTATTCTCAAAAGAACAGCAGGTTATTCTCGAAAGAAGAGAAAGAAAGCGAGAGTGGGAGGTAGGTCAGGGCAACCTGTAGTTTAAAGGAGACCACTTGTAGTGTGCAATATATGAATGGACTTTCTTTGGATGCTGATTTCAACAAAATTCTAGAAAAAACTACGCCTGGCTAAGAGTTTATTTCTAATCCTTTGCTTTAAATGAATTTACAACTGCAAACCAAACTTTATTAGAAAATAATTAATTAATAATTAATTAGTAATGGTAATGATAAATACCTCATAGCATCTGCTTTGGCAAGATCAGAACTTAAAATCTTGTTGTTTTTGTTCCCCCGAATGAAGATAGGAAGAAAAACTAGTAGGATGAAAAGACTTCAAAGTATGTGTGTAAAAGTGGTATGAGAAGGACAGAAAAATCAGTCTAGGCATTTCATTACTCACCATGAATAGCTTTTTTTCATTTTTTATTTTTCTGAGACATTCTCACTTAGTCGCCCAGGCTGGAGGGCAGTGGCACAATCGTGGCTCACTGCAAACTCTGCCTTCTGGGTTTAAGAGATTCTCCTGGCCCAGCCTCCCGAGTAGCTGGGACTACAGTCAGGTGCCACCATGCCAGGTGAATTTTTGTATTTAGTAGAGATGGGGTTTTACCATGTTGCCCAGGCTGGTCTCGAACTCCTGACCTCAAGTGATCCTCCCACCTTGACCTCCCAAAATGCTGGGATTACAGGTGTGAGCCACTGCTCCTGATCCATGGACTGCTTAAAGGAATCAATTTGGGGTCTATTGTGTACCAGAGCCACACCATGGACCATCTGGTGCTTTCCCTCACTTCAGGAAAGAAAAAAGCTAAAAACCATTCTCTGTAATTTAATGAAACATAGAAATACCTATAAACTAATCAAGAATGCTTTCAAAAATTATATTAGGATTCTTAGTTTTTAAGGCCATTTTGGTGGTTGTGAAGGAGAAAATTCACCTGAATAATTTTTACTTGCCAAGTCTGTCAGGACACCTGCTGTCATTTCAAATATTTGAATTTTATAGAAATCTTTGGCCAAACCTTACATTGTATAACCATGGAAAGATTTTCCTTGTTCTTTTCACTGCTTTACAAATAAAACTCTTCTGTTTGCAATGTGCAGCTGCATATACCGTTTATTTTCTCCTTGTATGACTAAAACAGAACAAATAAGCTTAAATATTTCATTTATACAACAGCATTCTTAATTTTGTTGTTACTTGTTTTATTTCCAAATATTCATATTTAAATAATTTTTTTAAAATAAATTCTTAGACTTATGTATTTGACCTCACTTCTGTCTTTAATATAAATAGTTTTAAATGGCAACAATTTCTTGCTATTATCATCTTAAATTTGTTATATTATTACCTATTTATCAAAGGCAAGAGTGCCTACCCATAATACTGTCTAGGAGAAATGACTCCCTGGGGTTTATGGCTCAGATCAACTTGGAGATAATGAAATGACGAAGCATCTTTCATTTCTATCATTCACTCTGGGATGACTACAGAGGAACAGGATGTGTAGTCCTGTAGTACCCATCATAAAGATTTACACAAATTGTTCCTTTCTTCCAGAGTGCTGTTACTTTCCTCAGTGTTACATACTGTCATTAAATTCTCCACCCTCACTATTACAGCTTCCATTACCACCCACATGGCACTACGGCTTTATCCATGGGTGGCAGATGTTATCACCATATGTCATCCGATCAATTTTCCATTCAAGGGTAATGTAATGTTTGGGGGAAAGCCAACTCACACTTTAGTAAAGGCTGTCTCTGTAGTCTTCACCAGCCGTAAATGCAAGCATCCTTTTAACTTACTGGCTCTGATGCCTAACCAAAAAATCAGCAGGGATCTTAGAGGCTCAGTGCACGTTTCCATGTTAGTTGGGCTCTCTCTCACTGTCACCTGCCAAATTGTTTCCTATTAAGGAGTTAGGCATTATTTTGTTTTCTTCTACTTTTATTTCTCTACGAATATTCTGGACAGAGCATCATTAGGTGTATGATGAATACCAAAGGGTGTATGAGGTTGTTACTGATTGTTTATTTCTAAGATCTATATCTCATCTCCTTACTCTAGAAGTTGGCATTACTCACAGAGTTTGAAATTCTTACTCAATATAATTCTAAGGGAAGCCAAAGTAAAGACAATATCAATTTATCTATACAGTTCTGATTTGCGCATATGTTCTCTTTGTCTCTCTTTCTATCTCAATCCTTCTTGCTATCTTCTTTTTTCTCCATTTTCTCCCAGCTCCATTCTGAGCCTTGCTGTGGATTTGTATTTTTCCACATTTATTGAACATTTATTATTTGCCAGTCACTACCTTATGCTCTGCATATTTAAGTATTAAATAAAATATAATTCATGTATGATTTCCAAATCTTGAAGATAAACCTTCAATTATTTTGGAACCAGTCTAGTCTAATCACTGCATTTCTCATCCATGTTTGGCAATTAAAATGTGGAATGTTTGAGAGGTGAGGAAGTAGAAACAATTATGTATTTTTATTCTTTATGAGATTGCCTACATCTCAAGTGCTCAAACTGCCTGCAATTTAGTGAAGAAACTTCTGTTTACATTAGTAAAATGTAAATTTACATTTATATTTTGAAAACTTTGGTTGTGTCATTTTTCCATTTTTGTCTTACCAGTTTTAAAACGAAATTTCACGGTCAGACTCGTTCAAAGCCCCTTAATTCTAATGATCACTTGATTTGTCTTTCTTTAGAGGTTTTCCTGTCAGTATGTATCTTTCTTGACATGTGATAACTAATAATTACTGTGGCACTTCAGGTGTAGAAAATCTACATGTTTATATAAAATCAGTCCACTCTTCTAAAATTTGCATTAATACCATTCCAGAGGACAAGTTGACTGGTGGGGGTGGATTTTTGGAAGATTTCAAATAATATATTTATGAAGTAGTCTAAAGTCAACCCTTTTCTGAGTTACAAGTAATATTAGAACATCATCACAATTTGAAGTTTAAAGTACTTATTCTTAATGCATAATTTTATGTCTAGTGAAAACCACCTACCATGTTATCGTTCAGTCATGTTAACTTGTAGAGCAATCCATAGTTTATTCTTGTTTAATTATACATGTGAGTAGGATCAGAAAACTTAGATATTCTACTGTTCCCTGGGAGAACACTGGTGCCTGTAATGCCAGCTACTCTGGAAGCTGAGGCAGGATTGATGGAACCCCAGGCCGGAGTAGGAGTCCAGCCTGGGCAGCAGGCTGAGACCTTCTCTCTTAAAAAAACATGCAAAAGAAGAGAACATTTTGTTAACATTGCTTAGTTTTTGTAAAATTAGCAGACTTATTTGCGGCAGGTTTTAGATTTCAGTTGTTATGATAGTCCACAATCTTCCTCTTTGTTAGGCATTTGTTGGCATGCATCTCCAGGTCAGGAAGTATGACTGCTGTTTAATTTGGTTCTCCACACATTGACCGATTCAGCACTCTATTCTATAGCACATATGTATATCTTATACTGTATAGATAATACATGTTAAAGCTACGTTATTATTTAAAATATAATTTTCATCCTTTAGAATGGGAGCTCCATAAAGTCAGAGACTTGGTCTTGTTTACTGCAGTACTGTAGTACCAAGAACAATATCTTTACATAAAAATGCTCAATAAACATCTTTGAATTCATACTTTAGAAGTGCATTGTTATTTTTGTAGGCAACTAATAAGTAAATTCTTACTAATTGGCATCAGTGCAAGTGATTTTATGAAATATCTTTGAGCATCTCTTACTGTCTGATTATCATGGTCTTCTTACAAGGACACAGACCACACTGGAGGTTTATTAGTCTCTCCACACCTCTGGGAATTTATAGCAGCATGCAAAATATTTTGGCCAGTTGTGCCAAATTTTATCTTTGAGTTCCTACAAGCATTTAGGTGGTTGCCACCAAGATGTATTGATCTACTTATTCCCCTGTATTGATTTGGTCAAGAGCAGTCTCAGTGCTCTTTATCATGTTTGGGTTTGATATCTCTGAATCTCAATTTCAAAAGCCAATTTAAGAGTTAGTTAATGACTTCCTCAATAAAGACTGAAATAAAAATAACTTTTCTCTGTTTGTTTAGGTCCCTTGATATGTTATGAGACTAGAGACATTAAATAGTTCCACTGATGCTTCAGCTTATTTTTAACATATTTGAAGGTCTTAGCTTTTATTACTTTGGTCTCTTGCAAGGGTCTTCTTGATTCTGACCTACATAATTTTTGATGCATCTGTACTACCACTCCTTAAGATCTTTTTAATTCCACTCAATTGGCAAATTTCTGACTTTCAAAAATATAGGTTTTATTAAGATAGTCTCTTTGGACAGTTAGGTATCAAAATTTTTTATTTAATCATTTGGTCGGTGCCAAGCCTCATCTATTTCCTTAGCAGTCATTATATTATCCCCAAACATGATCTCTACAGCTCAATGGAAGAAACTTCACCCAGCTTATACAGAAAATATTGAAATCCCTTTCTATTACAATCTGCTCTAATTTTAGACTTCCTTAAAAGTTGGCCATTATTTTACTCTTTAGGCTGATTTCCATTTTCAGCTTTTTAATAACATGTTATTATCTAATCAATGGTATTTTAACTTTTAGAAATTTTGTATGATTTCCCTTGTTATGAAAGATTTTTAAAGTCACTCAGACACACTCTCAGACGGTCTGTTACCTTTGCTTCAGGCAAGAAAGACAACATGCAGCTGAGGTCCCATGGCCATCAAGGGCCCAACTGTCACTGCTCCTTCGGAAAACATCTTCCTCTATCAATATCAGCCTGTGATACTCCCATCATATCATGCCTGTCAGATGAATGGTGGAAGGTAGAGATCTGCAGGAGCAAGCCAGGCTCACTTTCTACCTCTGCTCCTATTCTATTTCTCGGAATTGAAAAGATGGTCTTGTGATCACTGTCTTTGTTAGAAGACCCTTGTTCTGGGTGTATAGAAAGCACTGTACTCGCCTCCCGTTCTTTATCTCCCATTCGTTTTTCCAACCACCACAGTCATCCTGCCCTACCCCAACTGCTGCACTGAAACTGTTCACTGTCAGTTCACCAGCAACTAAATTGCAAATTTCATGAGTGACAACAATGCTTCTAAAACTTAAATGTGTGTGAGGATCTTGTTGCAATGAAGACTGTGATTCAGTTTACTGGAGTGATATCTGGGATTCTGCATTAGAACCAGCTCCTATGGAACGTCTAAGCTGGTATTAGTGGACTAAACTTTGAATAGCAAGGCATTAGACCTCATCATAGCCTTTGACAGTTCATCTTTTTGAAACTCTCTACTCCTTTGGGTTTTGCTGCACCATTCCCCCCTGGATCCCCTCCTCACTAACTGTTCCTCCTAACCAACCATTTTTTCTTCATTTTACATTTTTCTTGTTCTTTAAAAGTGAGTAAATTCCCTGAGGTTCATTCTCAACTTACTTCTCTTCTACCTAGAGTGATGATTCTCAAACTTTAGTGTACAAAGGAAGCCAGCTGGAAAATGTTATCAAAATGGAGCTCCCTAAACTTCAAATTACAAAAATTCTGATTTAGTAGGTATGAGGTGGAGACTCTTAGTTTGCATTTTTAATTCTGCTAAAGATGTTACTCTTTTTAAAATACAAATGTATATAAATATTGTGTTTAATAGAGACAATATGAGGTTATGTATACCGTACACAATGCATGCCATAAACTCATATTTTCTTAATTAAACACAATATTTATATACATTTAATTAGTAAAAAGTTTGCAATAGTGAAGCAAATTAACATATCCATCATTTCATATAGCTATACCTTTTTTTTGTTTTCATGGCAAGAGTAGCTAAAATCTGCTTATTTTGCATGAATCCCATAGTATAATTTTATTACCTATAGTCTTCATGTTGTACATTAGATCTCTAGACTTGTTCATCATATATATATATATATATATATATTTGCTATATACACACACATATATATATGCTTCTTTGTATCCTTTGACCTACATATCCCCATGCCTCCAGTCCATCCCTGCCTCTGGTAATCATTGTTTTGTTCTCTATCTCTGTATATGTGATTTTTTAAGAAAAGATTCTGCATGTAAGTGAAACTATGAAATATTTCTGTGTCTGGATTATATCACATAGCATAATGTTCTCCAGGCTCATTCACATGGTGGCAAAAAACAAGATCTCTTTTTTAGGACTGGATAATATTCCATTGAATATATGTACCACATTTTTATACACTTATCCATTAATGAATGCTTAAGTTGTTTCCATATGTTGGCTATGGTGAATAATGTTACAATGAACATGGTAATACAGACATCTTTACAAAGTTGTAATTCCACTTCCTTCTGAGTAGATGCCCAAAAGAGAGATTGCTAGATCATATGGTAGTTCTATTTTAAATTTTCCTGCCATCCTCCATACTGTTTTTCATAATGCTGTAGCAGTTTATATTCCCACTGACAGTGTACAAGAGTACTCTTTTCTCTACACCCTCTCCAACATTTATCTGTAGACATTTTGGTAACAGCCATCCTAATAGGTATGAGGTGGCATTTCTTAGTAATTTTGGTTTACATTGTCCTGAGAATTGGTGATGCTGAGCATATTTTCATAAACCTGTTGTCCATTTTTATGACTTTTTTGGAGAAATGTCTATTTGAGTCTTTTTCCCATTTTTCATTGGGTTTGTTTTTCCAGTGTTGAATAGTATGAGTTCTTTATAAAATGTTTATATTAAACCCTTAGGGTGCTCATTTATTTTAATTACTTTAACCAAACCCTTGACTGGAGGTTCCAAATCGAACCTACACCCCAGCCTTATTTATGAGTTTAACCAACTATTTAATATTTTAATCTGTATATCCAAAAAGTTCAAAATGTCCAAACTAAATTTGTTATTTTGCTCTGAAATCTCTTTTCTAAATCACCATCTGAGGTAACGGCATTATCGTCTAAACAGAATAAATCTGGGGAGAATTTGTGCCCAGCAAACACTTGCCTACAAATCTCTGTCTACCGTCACGTTTGACATAGAAATCACTTGGGAGAGTTTGCTAAAAATGCTGAGTCAGAAACTCCTCAAATGTTTATTCATTAATTCTGGAGGAGGCCCATGAACCTGCAGTTATAATAAGTCATGCCCCAGTGATTCTGATCAAGATGGCCCCAAACAATCACTTCTGAAAATGCTGTCTGTCCTAGAAATTCCTCCAGTTATTCCTAGCCATAGGACCACAAAGGCTTTGAAAGCATTTTTTACCAATAGAGGACTTGGGGGTGGGAATAAGAGATAATTTAACCTTCCCCAAAATCTTTAGCAGGGCCTCCCAAAGCTACTCCAAATAACGGTGAAAACTAAGCAAAATCAATGCACTTCTATCTAAAGTTAGCTCAGGTTAAGTCACCAGCCATTCCCCTCCTAACAATATTGACATCCCTAAGCCCTTCCTGTACAGTTATTCCTGGACTAATGATTTACCATGATGCCAGTAACTCTTGAAGAATATTTGCTTGCCCTTCACTCTTGTTTTACTCCTTTTTGCCTTATTCCCATGAGGACATATTACTGCTTTAAGAAATTGAAGAGCAAGGCTTATAAATATCTCAAGTAGACAGTGCATACCTCTGTAGCAGACATATCTACTGTTTAATTTATATTTCCCTAAGGAAAATTTTCAGACCACCTTCACTAGAGGAAGCTCAATTGAGAGAATTTGTTTTCATAAAGATTCCTGGTTTGTATTACAGGAATTGCTTTATTGCCTTAAAAAATTCTAATTTGGTATTTTCCTCAATTGTCCTTTTATGCATGCTATGCCTCTTAGTTCCGAAGTGAAATTATTTTTGTTCAAGTTTATTAGGATAAAATTGGAGTTCAACTGGTCACTTTGAGGCATGGCAACCAAGTGACTGATCTCTTTTTAATCTTTAACAAGTTCCATTATTCACAAATTGATAGCATTTAAGGAATCTGAAGTAATGCAAACCACATAGCTTTGAAATGTTTGAATATTCTAATACACAGGATGTAATATTTTTCATACTGATTAGGCTTCAAAATTGGGACTGAATGAAAACATTGTCAAACAGAGGTTGTTGTGCAAATAATATAAAACGTGAATATAAAGGGTGCTGATTCATTTTAGTTTCATCTTTTTCCAAACTGAATAGGCATAATGTCATCTTGATGTTCAGTCTCCCTCCTCTATCTGCATATCAAAATGTGTAATGAGGAGGTACAGTTTTTCCACTGAGAAAAATCAGTGGGAACTGAAAATTAGGCAATCTACCTAGGTTTTACTATGAGCATTTTGCTTTGATTTCAGGTAGGTGAGGCATTGATTAACCCTATTTTTCTAAATCCAAAGCAAGAATTTTTACTTCAGCTGAAGTCACCTGCAGACATTTCCCATAGTTTGGAGCAATTTTTAAAAATATCTTGCATTTCTGCTTTTTTCTCCATATTTCCTTTCTTCGCTCCCTTCCTCTCTCCCAGCTGCAGGGATTTGTCCTCTAAAAGAGTGGGGGTGGGAGGGAACAAGGAATGGAAGCAAAGCAGGAAGCACGAGCTAGAGAATGCCAGGATCTGGCTTTTGTTATTGGTTGGCTGCCGCCTGATGGATAGACGAGGGAGGAGTGAACTCTCTCCAGTGTGTTCTGACGGAGCCGAAGTACAGAAACCATATTTACAGGTAAGAGCAAAAAAAANAAAACAAAACCTTAAAAAAAAGAAAATTCTTTTTTTTTCTTTAGAAGAGAATGCTTCTCAATTTTTATTGAAACAATTTTATAATAGGAAAATTATTCTGAGGACATTTTCTGAAAGTGTGTCCCTTTTATTACTTAAGGAAGCTTTGCAATGAGCTAGCTGTTCTTTCTCCCTGCAAAACCCTTAGCTCATTAAAAACAAAACAAAACAATCACTAGAGGCATGTCTTATCCTAAATAGCTTTCTGTGCAAGTGCCATTGAAGCAAAATTAATAGATAAAATGAATCATCATTTGTGTTTAAAAAAATTTTAAATTCAAGCGTATGTTACTAGGAATCGCAGGAAGGATGAGAAAACCTCCGTAAATTCCACAGGTCCTGAGAAAATGGAGCCTTTTCTGAATATACAATGTACAATTTTATGTGGTGGCTTTTAATATTGACAATACAGTAAAAGGCTTAGGAAAATTTTTTTTGCAGGTCATAGGCTCTTTTAGCACTAATCTAGAATGAGTGATTTGTGTGTGTTTAAGCCCTTTTATTTAACTTACTCCTCTTGATAAATCTCATGTTGTTGAATATTTGCATTATTTTATTCAGTAAACTTTAATCTATGGGCTAAACAACTCTCTGTATTTGTTAACTTACATAGAGCCAATTTTATTTTAAATCTCAGAAATCTAATTTTGAAAGATTAAACACTGCTATAAAAATTAGCTTCATAACATGCATATTTCACTGGGTAGTTTCATTTATCAATCAAACACATCTAGCTAAGAATTCCATCAGGGCATTTATATTGTTGATAATGTCTCCAGGCAATATTTTTTTTAACAACTTTAAAGTTAAGGTGTTACTTTACTAGTTGCTTATATCTCCTAACATGGTCCTTTATTTTCCCTTAGGGAAAATAGAGACAAGTTCTAAGTATGTAGAATAAATAATATACTTATAGTAAAAACATACAAAAAATTGAACTCCCAGTCACTTAATTCTACTGTTATTTTAATTCATATAGATCATTTAATGGTGGTGGAACCTCATTAAAATTGAGCTTTCAAGAATTATTATTGACGGGTACACTGGCAATCAATTAATACTTGTTGATTACAATAATAAAATAAAAATCTTTCAGTGAGGTAAATAATTTGTTGCTACATATTTTAATACTTTTTTGAATGAAAACTAACAACAATAACTATATAATTTCTAAATATTTTTGCTGTTGTTTTTTCTTTTTGTTTTTGTTTTTCAATTTGTTTATTTATTGTACTTTTGTGTGTGTGTGACAGAGATTTTGTCTTTGAATAAACAGACACAAATATAATAGTTCTTGCAAAATTAAGAGGGAGAAAATTGCTGAATATTAGGTTTGAATTATCTAAATGAATAAAGAAGTAACTTAAATTTTCTAAACATGCTAAATATAGTTAATAACATATTTATATGGTTAAGTGTCATAATGACCCAAGTAAATTTCTGGCATGATTTATTTTGAACTATTTCTGGATTTCAAAAATTATTACATAATATTGAAATTTTAGCATATTTCTAATTATTGATAGATCTTTCTGATTATGGTTTTTCAAGCAAAACAATGGTTGAAATTAATCCACCCCTCACCCCAAGATTGGAATTCAAGGTGATATATAAGGCCAGCTATTCGTCTCCTAAAATGTGTTAGAGGAAATAAATCAATGCAACTATATTTTTTAGAAATTATAAATTCTGAGTAAAGCTACCTCCAGGAATGAAGGGGAATTGATGAAAATTAGAGAGCAGAGTTCCACATGGTTTTAAATTATTCTGTTTCCTTGGAAACCAGCTGCTGCAGATGCATTTTGCTTTCTTTGGCTAAAAATATCACCCTTTTAATAATCACTAAGGGAGAGAACTGAATAAAACCAGAGTATATTGTTACTGCATTTTATAATTTCCTTAATGGTTCACATATTTTGGATGAAAAGTAGATAAACCCTTTCTCAATCAGCATTTCCTATCAGCCACTGGCAGACGTCTGCAAGTCTTATAAAAATGAGACAACTGGGGTAGCTTTTATTGCGGAGTCCACAGGAAGAGATAGAGAGAGAGAATGTATGCTGGAGTGGAGACAAGAGGGAAAAAAAGCATAAAAGAAAACAGTTAGGAGGTTTCTGTCCAAGTGAAGGATGAAACAAGGCAAATGAAAACCATGTAAGGCTGTTCAGTGAGAAATGGGAGGGCATCACCATTTCTTCTTCCTTTGGTACAAAGATTTTAAAAATTTTAATGTAGGTTTTTAATGGAATTCACTATATACAACTTTGTTCCATTTTGCACAACACTCTTTCCTTTTTCTGTTTATGTTTGTAGCGGTTTGCAATATACTGAATAATACAATAAATTAAGAAGTATTTTTTTTACTGTTATCAATCACTTTAATCATCAAAAGAAAAGCTTGATATATATCCAGACTATGGATAGTGAGGAGCATTCAATACACATTTTGACATTAGAATAAGAATTTTTTAAACTTAATGTCAAAACCATTTTTCACTAATGCAGTTATTTTCTTACCTTTGTAATCTATTTAATATATATATAAATTACACTTTCCAATAACCTAAAAGCTATTTGTGTTAATGTAAAGGTCATTAATTTAAAATGTAATGTAAATAACTGTAAATGCACATATATCCTTTTTGCTTTATTTGAAATATTTTTGCTTTCTTTGAAAATAAACATTACTTTTATGTAGCTTTTCTCTACACAAAAATATCACAATTATCATCATAATCTACCCGAGGCAATTCCTTAATTTAAAACATTTTTATTATAAAATTATATGCTTCAAAGGCAGTACTGTCATTCCACACACCGTTTTTGCAAATCTCTCAGCTATTTGTTGAGAGGAAAAATAATCATAAAGCTGTTACAGCTTTCCTATTATTTTTATTATGATTCAGATGATATTCCTAACTCTGTTTTCTCTTTACAACTCATTTAAATATTTGCAACATGTCATACTTTATTTTCACAATATTAGCCTTAGTCTGTTAGATTGAGTGTTAGCAATGTAACAAGTAAAAGCCCCACATGCTTAAACTATGTGTTAAAATGTTTAATATGTAGCCAATATATTATTTAAAGTTAAATTAATTTGGCATGTCAGTATGTTGTTTTTCAAAAAGAGGTAGGATGGTGGGAAGAAGTTTCTTTTTATCAATTAACATGAGCAAAGCACTTCAGTGACAGCACTTTCAACATAAATACTGATGACATTGAAGAGCATGTTAACAACAAATCAGATAGACTAGTAAATGGATTATGTAACCTGTGCAGATAACCCTTATTTAAGGAACAACCAAAATTGTCAAAAGCATGTCAAGATTCTGAAGAGAACGTGTTTCGTAGGCTTACTCTCAACTACAGATAATTTAAAAATACAGTTTGTTAGTCATTTTCTACTTACTGCTTCATGCTTCTTTCTCTGCGAAAAGTAGCTTGCCAGAATTGTAGGTGGGTTTTTATGCCCTCTTAAAGCCTCACAAAATACTAAAGAAAATGAAATACTTAATAACTTCCCCTGTAATATAGGTAGACAACTTTAAGTCTGTTATGGAAATATGCTAGTTTGGCAAATAACCTCTCATTGTTGGAAATGGAGGAGTAGGATTTACAAGAAATGGAAATAACGCCAGACTAAGAAAGCTTGGGTCAGATTTCATAAAGTTCAAATTGTGCTATATACATCAGGTAATCCAGGCAAATAAAAAAATTACATTAACATTTGTGCTATAGTACACCGTAATTCAAAGGTATTATTACTCAGTTGTTATTTTGACATATATTTAATACCTGATAGTTTAATACAGGATTTATTCAGATATTAAAAGGGGGTTGGTTAAAAGCAGCATTACTGCTTTTTAATTACGATTTTCTATGAAGAAGCAAGGAAAGGATTTGATTATTAAGCTAATGGTCACATTTGGATATTTCACATATCTCAATGAATCAGTTGGGCAGATCATTTGATTTCTTAGTTAATTGCTTAGATTTCAGTTATTATAATGGTCTAAATGTTTGACCTGAAAACTTTTGAATGTGCATGCTCTGAGAAAACAGACTCAATATAACTTTTAAGGTGTTTAATTCAAGATTATAACGGTCTAGATAAATATCAGTGCCAATTCTAAGAATCACATATAGCAAGGGAATCACTTTGATATGAGATCAGCTTTATGATCAACTTCATAATCTCATATCATGGCCAAAAAGGTAGATAAGTATACATGTGACTTATTGCCAATAAGGTCTTACACTTTACTTAGTTCAAGAGCTTAATATATTATTTTCCAGTACCACAAAGGGTGGTGCACCCATTTCTCCATTTCTTCTGACTTGTGCACATTTATAAAAACGACATTATTTTCAACAAAAATCACCAAACACAATCAAAGGTAACATATATATCTATATAACTTATTTTGTTTTATTTTTGTATTGTAGAGATAGAGATTTGCTATGTTGCTAGGCTTGACAGCAGCAGGCTATTCACAGGCAAGATTATAGTGCACAGCAGCCTCAAACTCCTGGGCTCCAATGATTCTTCTGCTGTAGCCTCCCAAGTGACTGAGGTCCGCAGGCCTATGCCACTGTGCCTGGCAAAAGTAAATTGTATGCAAGTGTTTATGTCTTTCAGTAACATTTACTATAAATTCCTTGGCCGATACTCATTTAATTCATGTATTAACTTTTCATATTTTAGTCTTCTATTGCCCTAGAAGCATGGGACTGCCCTGCAGAGAGAGTTTTTTCCTGGACTCTTTATTTTACCTATGACAAAATTAAGGCACAGAGAGGACAATGATTATATTTAGTGGGAAATTAAGCATTTGCTTATGCAAAACTACAACAGCCAGACACTATGTGTTTGTATTAAATATTGGATGTAGTGTGTTAAACACTGAATGAAAGAAAAGCAGAACTTAGACAGGCTTTGCATGGAGGTGAAAAAGCATGGTGTGGCCAGATGGTCTCTGATGCATAACAACACAGGGATTTTAGAGTTGCACAGAACTCTCCACTTCAGAGCTGTCCCTAGTAATCAGTGAACCAAATAGCTTTGACCTACTATCACAGTCTCTTTGACTTTTTTAGTTACTGTCACGGTCAGAATGCATTTCAGCTTTGTTTTCTGGTAAGTGTGGATAGAGTTAGTTGCTGTCATGTTGTGGCTATATCACAATATATTTAATAAATAAAACAAATAGTTTCCAAAAAAGGAGCCCTGAAAGTATTTACAAAGATTTTCATTTACTCTTCTCTCCTCAGGTTAGGCTAGCCATGAAAAATCAATATTTGTCATCAATCATTATCTAGGTAATATCGGTTGTGATGGTGTCAGCATTTTAAAGCAGAAAGATTCTGGAAAGCGTTTTCAAAAGTGATTTTAAAAAAAGACCTCTTTGTTCAGTCTAATCAAAATTCCCTTCTCGTTGCTCATAAAACTCATACTTAAAATTTTAAATGATTTACCCCCTGTACATCCAAATCAATAAGGGCTCCAAGGCTGCTCTCAGGCTGTCCACTGAAGTTACCTACAGCTGAGTGTTAAATGGAAAACTGAGCTTGGGGATGCCATTATAATCTTCTATTTTAAGAGATCTTTCTACAACATACAGGCAGGGCCAAGGAGAGAAGCCCAGGGCCTGTCCTGTGCTCCCTGCCAGGGCTTCTTGGTGTGTGGTCATTACAGCACTTTGTGATCTCTCAGTACCCTTTTACCACTATCTAAATGATAGTTCTTCATGGCAAGGAGCTTCCTTTATCTCTGTGTCAATGCCTAATACAGTGCCTGATACACAGTTATGTGCCCCCAAATTGTTTTGCTGACTGAATAATTAGGTAAATTGTCTTGTCAGATAGTTATCTAGCCTCCTCTTACATCCTCTCAATGACACTGTACATTCTACAACATTCTCTTCCTTCCATGTTCTTCTCTCTTAATGCTATTCAATGTGACAGTGTCTGTGTCACACAAATGTCATTTAGTCACTCGAGGTTTTGTCTTGCAGACTCTTTATTGTCCAAACTCAATTTGTGCTCTCCTACATTAACAGGGGATTTAATCTGCATGTAGTTCCCATTTCATGCTTCCCTGCTCTGTTTCATTGTAATACTGCTCTGTTTCTGATACACACACACATATTATTGTATACTAAATCAATGGGTTAATTGTAAATTAATGTAATTAATGATAATTGTTATATTAATATATAATATAAATGTTAATTAATGTTTGTGTAAGAAAATATAGTAGTATATATTTAACCAATCTCTGACGGCTCTCATACATCCACTCTTTGTCAATGAATCCCCATTCTCTTGAGTTAAATTTGTTAGCAACATTTGATTAAAGTTAAAATTATTCAGCAATTTTTTTTTTTTTTGGCTGCTCTGGGCTTCACTTTCTGCTATTTGTGTTGTGTTCTGGTGAACAATTCTAAGCCATAATGCCTGGTAAGTGACAAAGCTGAATAAGCTACAAAGAAAAGAAGGGTGGATACTTGCATGCTGAGTGTCACTGGGGTTTACTATGCCTCGAGGTAAAGGTAAGCAGATCATATGAGACTGGTAGAAGTCCTTTGATACAAATATCACCACAACTAGGTAAAAATGACCCAAAAAATAAAGAATGAAATAGCCTTATGAATTTAATCTGAAGGGAAAAGAGTGCTTACCAGTGTATCATAAATGTGTTCTTTTATATGGAGCTGTACTATGGTATACATATATTCCTTAAATGTGTGATTCAGTCAGGCAGGCAGCATGCCTGTTTCTAGAAATGCATCCTTTGAGCTAATAGGGTACTGTGACTTTGGCTTATCTATCGGGTTTTTAGGTAGTGCAGGATAATCATTAACGGGCTTCCTAATTGATTGCCTTTGCAGTCAAATAGGCATACCCTCTTATTGTCTGTGTAAATTTGGACCAGTTATTTAAGCTATCTGAGCCTTAGTCTTCCTATCTGCAAAATTCAGTTATCTACCTGGGTAGTATTGTGAAGATTGGTAGGTGTAGGTAGAGCACTTTTCAGTGCAGAATTTGGTGTATACTAAGCCATTGTGTGTGCTTTTTAGTTGTTGCAAGTCATGCTTTTCTGTTTATAAGGGAAGAATGGAAGGAGCAAAATAATCCCCAGTAGTTGTAATGACTTCTTAAGTATTATTGCTTGTTAGCAGATGAAAAAAACATCACCATTGATTGGCTAGATTTTCTATTTTTTCCATGTTAACTACAATTAAATCACTGGGCATCAGCTGATGAAGTTAGTATTGTATGAGAAAGTGCAATTGTGAAAACAAATCCTAGAACTATTAAAGAAGAGCAAAGGTAGGACCTTCAAAATATTAATATCAAGCATTTTCGAAATTGGGACATAGTTCTCAGAAAAATAATTAAAGTTTCCATAAAAATGTTCTGTGGTTAAATAAGTTTAGGAAAATCTGGATATTTAAATAAGATCCATTCCTGTTAAGTCTTTTCTATGATAATGCACACTAAGACTTTTAGTGAAGGGTGTGTAATATTAAGAAATTGTAGGCCAGGTGCAGTGGCTCATGCCTGTAATCCCAGCACTTTGGGAGGCCGAGGCAAGCAGGTCACCTGAGGTCAAGAGTTCAAGACTAGCCTGACCAACATGGTGAAACCCCTTATCTACTAAAAATAAAAATTAAAAAAGAATTGCCATGTGTGGCTGTGGATGCCTGTAATCTCAGCTACTCTGGACGCTGAGGCAGGAGATTGCTTGAACCCGAGAGGTGAAGGGTGGAGGTTGGAGGTTGTAGTGAGCCAAGATGGTGCCACTGCACTCCAGCTGGGTGACAAAGCCAGAGTCAGTCTCTAAAAAAAAAAAAAAAAAAAAATTGTAGGCCTGTAGGCCAGGTGTTATCTCAAACTTGTAATCCCAACACTTTGGGAGGCCAAGGCAGGCAGATCACTTGAGGTCAAGAATTTGACACCAGCCTGGCCAACATGATGAAACTTTGTTGCTGCAAAAGATACAAAAATTAGCCAGGTGTGCTGGTGAGTAGCTGTAGTCCCAGCTACTTGGGAGGCCAAGGTGGGAGAATCACTTGAACTAGTGAGGTGGAGGTTGCAGTGAGCCAAGATCACCTCTCTGCACTCTAGCCTAGATGTCAGAGTGAGACCCTGTCTCAAAAAAAAAAAAAGACATTGTTAGACCTGCTTCACTGCTTCATCATAGACCCCTTCCCAACACAAAAGTCACCTACTAAAATCTTGCAGATTGAGTTTTGTATATGCTTCACTAAGCATTTTTAAGGCAGATATATATCTACTATGTTATTAAAGAACATCTAACTCAATTCTAAAGCATGGTCTACATTTTATAATTTTCAAACTATAAAAATGGTTCCAATGTTTCTAATATAAAAACATTTCCAAAATTATTCAATTATATATGTGTTCATTCTTCATCAGAGTAATATATTCAATTTTTTAAATTTTCGCTCTTTTTCTCTACCCCATATTGTGCTCTTAAACTTCAAAAAGGCAGCATGTATATGAATGTTTCAAAATATTTGCTATCCAAAGAAGTTTTATTTCCAAAAGGATGATTCCATTTTGTTTAAACTTCTTCTCTATGAGGAAAATCTGGAGACTACTCCTTTGCTCTCATGTCTTCTCTTCTATTTACGTTACTTTTCTGCTTCAAAAGTACCTGGTTATTTATTGAACATTTCTTGAATCTTTGAATAAGATCTGATTCTTCAGCTACTCACAGTCTACTGAGAAATTGGGTAGAAAACCTATGCCAAGTTTTATGTAGAAGGGATGTAGCATGACCATAAAAAGCACAGTCTATGGAGTCAGGCAAGCTGGGTTTTAATTCCAGCTCACTTAATTGCCTTTGTCAATGAACCTAAGTTACTTCCGATCCTAAGCCTCATGTTGCTCCATGCTAAACAGGGAAGCCTAATACTTAATTTAGAATCACTATAAAGGCGAACGAGATAACATGTTCACAGAATTTAGTTTCTAGCACCAAGTAAACACTTAGGAACATTATTATGATCTGTTTATCCAAAAGCAAAGCTATTTATTAACTTAAAAAATTAGGACATTTTGGACAATATGAAAAAAAGAATCCCAAAGAATTCTCATTAAATTCTGTGAAGGCACCTAGCTACAAAGAGTGTTCATGGCCTACTTCTTCTGTAAAGACAGTTGAAAAATACAAAAAATCACAAACAGAATGTGTTTTTGATAGCTATTATGAATGTTGACAAACAACATTTATGTATATTTTACCAGAAAAAGGAAAATTAAGTAACTTACACACACACATACACGCACAAACACACAAACACATTAAGAATAAAAAGAAAGTATGTGAGATAAAAAAATCTAATCCTAAGTATTCAAAACCAAAACAATATCAAGCAATGAGATATCGAGTATGTAATATACTTGAACCTAAGTGTGTGATGATAAAAGTATGATTTCAAGTGCCCAAATGCCTGGGTGTGAATTCTGGCTCTAAAACTAATTAGCTGTATTACTTTGGCCTCATCACCTAACCCCGTATGTGTCAGTTTTTAATCTTTAAATGGTGTTATTAATAGTAATGCCTATCTCGTATGGCTATGAAGATTAAATGAGTTGACATATATTATACTAATTTTCTATTGCCATGTAACAAATTCCCACAAACTTAACAACATAAAACCACATTTATTTATGAGCTTATAGTACTGTAGGTTAGAAGTCCTACACAGGCACTTTGGGAGGCTGAGGTGGGAGGTTTGCTCGAGCTCAGGAGAACAAGGTAAACCTGGGCAGTATAGCAGCATAGTGAGATGCCATCTCTAATAAAAATCAAAACAATTAATCAGGCATGGTGGTACATGCCTGTAGTCCACTACTTGGAGGCTCAGGTGGGAGTATCACTTGAGCCCATGAGGTTAAGGCTGTACTGAGTCATGGTCGTGCCACTGCCCTCCAGCCTGGGTGAGAGAGTGAGACCCAGTCAAAACAAAAAAAAAAAAAATGTCCTGCACTGTATGGCTAGGTTCTTTGTTCAGGTCCTCACAAGGTTAGAATACATGTGTCACTTGGCTGAACTCTTATCTGGTCACTCTGGGGAAAAATCTACCTCAAAGCTCATTCTTGTTTTTGGCAGAATTTTGAATTCTGCTCCTTGGGATAACAGACTGAGAGGTTTCTGTTTCTTGCTTGCTGTCAGCTGGCTGAAGGCTGTTCTCAGTTCCTAGAGGCTGCACATGTGCACTATCATGTGACCATTTTCTGCTTCAGTGTCAGCCACAGAGAATCTCTCTCTCTCATTGAATCCCTCTCATCCTTAGTATCTGACCTCTAGATCTTGCTTTAAAGAGCTTGTGTGATTATATCAAGTCCACCTGCATAATCTCCCTATCTGGTTTGGGACTTTAATTCATATTTAAAATCATTTTTAACATAAACATAGCAATATAAACACAATCACAGCAGTGTTATCTCATGTTATTCACATGTCTAGGGATATACAGGCATGGGGGTGTACATTGAGTGGTAGGGAATCTTAAGGGCCACTTTAGAATCCTGCTTAGTACATATATGAAGTGTTAGAACAGTACTTGGCACATAGTAAGCACTATGTGTGTTAACTATTATTATTATCTTGAGTAGCTGACAAGTTTATAAACAAATTTAAAAAACAGCAATGCCACAGTATTGGCAAGAGTGAAGTAATAATATCCCAAAGCACCCTTAAAGAAATATAAATTGGCAGGACCTTACTGGCAATCAAGTTGGCAATGTATATGGAAGACTCAATACTTCCACTTCTAGGAATTTATCCTTAAAGGTATAATTAGAGATATGCATACACACACACACACACACACACACACACACACACACACACACACACAGAGAGAGAGAGAGAGAGAGAGAGAGAGAGAGAGAGAGAGTTATGGCTAGGTGCAGTGGCTCACACCTGTAATCCCAGCACTTTGAGAGGCTGAGCAGGAGGATTGCTTGAGCCCAGGAATTCAAAACCAACATGGACAACATTGTGAGACTCTGGATCTATAAAAATATGAAAAAAAATTAAACGAAAAAGGAAATGCTAATTATACTGTGATTTATAATAACAAACACTTAAAAACAAAACAAACATGTCCCTTTAGAGGTTTGGTTAAATATCGTGGCCTAGTTATTTAATGAAATACAATGTATTAGGCACAAAACCAAAAATCAAATAAAACAAAAACACACGGTTTTGGAAAATATTCAATTAGGTTATATGCTCATATTATTAGTGGAGAAACTACAGGTATAAAATTGCACATACTGAGTTAATCAATGCACACTCCTTCCTGTAGTGTGAGGTGGACTCTTGGCAAGGTATGGTCATTTGACTAGGTAGGGAATATACCCTCACAAACCCCATGAGATTGCTGTAGTTCAAACCAGACTGTTGGTGACTACTTTAGGGAGGACCAGCATCTTTCCTGGAGCGTGAAGTGAGCTTTGACAAAACAGGGTCACTTAACAAGGTGACCCACCCACCAAAACAACCAGGGCATCCTCAACAGGAAGGCTTGGCACCATCTTTCCTAGTTCTCTGTGCTGCCTCTATTCATGTCTGCCTCAAAGTGGAAACAGTGTGGTGTGAGCCCTCGCTCCTGATTTATAGTTCTCCTTTATGCTAAACTGGCTAGATTACACTCTCAGACAAGATTTTACAGTATGATTTTTGTTTGTAGCTACAATACAAGGTATACTGGAATACAAAATATGTACCAGTGAGATGGGGAGAATGGAAATTGGAACACCTACAATGCACATTCTGGCATTATAAAACAGCTACATGGAGGCCATTATCCTAAGCAAACTAACACAAGAACAGAAAACCAAATACCACGTCTCACTTGTAAGTGGGAGCTAAACACTGAATATATATGGGTGCAAAGATGGGAAAGATAGACACTAGGGAGGTCTTGAGGTGGGAGAGTACAGGAAGGCAGACCGGAGGCTACCTAGTGGGTACTATGTTCACTACCTTGCTGACAAGATCATGTGTACACCAAGCCCTTGCGACACAAAATTTACACATTTAACAAAGCTGCACACGTACTTCCTGAACCTAAAATAAAATAGAAGGAAAAAAAAATAAAACAGCTACTATTAGACCCATTTGACAGGTAAGAAAACTCAGACTGAGATAAACTGATTAAGTTGCACAAGAGCTCCTATTCTGGAAATGGTGAAGCCAGGTTTTGAAGCAACTGGTGTTTCACCATGCCAGAGATTCCTGGTGGTTTCTGAGGCTCTGTATATATATTTTAAAATCTCCCCAGGAAATTTAATGATTAGCCTAGTGTGAGTCCTACTGTAGTTAGTACACATTACTGCTTCCCTATATAAATGAAGGCAAATTAGTAGTAATAGTGTAGATTGCTTTTTTTTTTTTTTTTTTTTTTTTTTTTTTTTTTTTTTTTTTTTTTTTTTTTGGATGGAATCTTGCTCTGTTGCCCAGGCTGGAGTGCAGTGGAGTGATCTTGACTCATTGCAACCTCTAACTCATGGGTCCAAGTGATTCTCGTGCCTCAGCTTCCTGAGTATCTGGGACTACAGGTGCATACCACTATATCAGGCCAATTTTTCTTTTCTTTTCTTTTTTTTTTTTTTTTTGAGACAGAGTTTCACTCTTGTTGCCCAGGCTGGAGTGCAGTGGAAGATCTCTTTTCGCCACAAACTTTGCTTCCCAGGTTCAAGCGATTCTTCCACCTCAGCCTCCTGAGTAGCTGGGATTGTTTGTCAGGCTGGTCTCGAACTCCTGACCTCAGGTGATCTGCCCACCTTGGCCTCCCAAAGTGCTGGGATTACAGGTGTGAGCCACCACACCTGGCCCACCAGGCCAATTTTTGTATTTTTTGTAAAGACAGGGTTTCACCATGTTGGTCAGGCTGTTCTCAAACTGGTGACCTCAGGTGTTCAACCCCCTTGGCCTTCCAAATTGCTAGGTTCACAGGTGTGAGCCACCACACCCAGTCAACAGATATGCTTTTAATTGAGGGATACAGATATAACCACAAATTCAGGTTGAAACAATTCTTCCCATTTACCTTTCAACCCAAAGGGGGATATACCAAAATTCCTAATTTTTGAAAATAGCATCTACCCTTAGATTCTACAACCTAGGCTGGCTTCTTCCACCTCTTGCTTGCTATGACTACATTGATAAAAAGCAATGTTCTCATTTAGGAATTTCCCTCCAGCCTTCTCAGAATCTGTCTTCCATGTCATCAAATATACTTTCACCTTGTATTCCCAGGACTGTTCAATCTACATTCACCTTTATTCTGCATCCGTTTTTACCTTCAACAATCTGTCCCCATTCTTGTAGATTTTGCCAGTTAACCTCCTGTAATCAACCTAAGCCCATGATTATATCCAAGCTATAGAGCAAGTGTACTTGCAGTGGCAGGAGAGGGGGAAAGCACACACACACACACACACACACACACACACACATAATTACATATCTAACATATATATATAATTACATGTATAACATATATATGTGAAATTGCATATATTATATAATTACATAAATATGTGTAATTACATTTATATGCAATATATGTAATATATGCATAATGCATATAAACATATATGTAGTACATATTATATGTAGTATATGTATATATGCATATATACATATATGTAATATATTATATGTAGTATATGTATATATGCATGTATACATAGTATATGTTATGTAATATATATATACATATATGTATATACCACATGTAATATATGTATATATGCATATATCACATGTAATATGTTATATGTAATACATATGTAATTACATATATATATTTACTTACATATGTATATTACAGTTGTGGAGGTTTACTATTAAGTATACCCAGGCTCTGGGCAGGGCATTCAGTTCCTTTGTCCATAACTATAAAATCTCAACCATTGAATGTAGTAGTCTGTCAGACTTGCCTGGTAACAACAAACATTTGAGTCCCTTGCAGAGGATCCATCTAAGCTCTAACTCTCTGAATTTTAGAAAACTAACTTCTGTTTGTAGAAACGTCAATGTAGCCAATATTCATTGTAGTTCTTTCTCAAAATGGCAATTTTAGATTTTTATCTTTGTATTTTGTAAGT
The DNA here is from genome assembly GCF_001604975.1 of Cebus imitator. Taxonomy (NCBI): domain Eukaryota; kingdom Metazoa; phylum Chordata; class Mammalia; order Primates; family Cebidae; genus Cebus; species Cebus imitator. The sequence goes on from NW_016107325.1 coordinate 9,771,829, forward strand.
GGTCTATCCTGAGTCAGTTGTTTCTTGTAACAACAGCATAAAAATTAGTAACTTACAATTTTCTATTGTTACTTTTAAATACTAATAATCTCCTTACATTCTTTTAAGCCTCTAAGTTTAAAGTTACTAAACTGTCATTTTGAATATTTTAATCCAAACTCTGATTATTCTATGTCTTAATCAGTTCCGGTTACCACAACAAAATATCATAGACTGAGAGGCCTATAAACTACAGAAATTTATTTCTTATAGTTCTGGAGGATGGAAGTTCAAGATCAAGGTGCTGATAGATACTGTGCCTGGTGAGGGACTGCTTTCTACACAGCCATGTTTTTGCTGTAACCTCATATGGCAAGAGGGCAAGGGATCTCTTCTGGGGTCCTTTACAACAGCACCCATCCACCTTCATGACTTACTTATTTCCTCAAAGCTCCACCCTCTAATAACACCACCTTGGGGTCAGGATTTCAACATATGAATTTTAGGGGGCTGAACCATTCAGACTATAACATTCTATTAGATAAATACAGCAATTGTAACAATTTTTATCTTAGGAAAGCTAGTAAGAAAATTGTATTTAATATACTTCTCAAAATGAATAATTATGTATAGAATCAGTAATAATTCATTAGAGCTATTTATTTTATTTTATTTTTGAGACAGAGTCCCACTGTCATCTAGCCTAGAGTGCAGTGGCACAATCTTGGCTCACTGCAGCCTCTACCTCCCAGTTCAGCGATTTTTCTTATGCTTCAGCCTCCCAAGTAGCTGGGATTACAGGCATGCACCACCACTCTCAACTAATTTTTGTATTTTTAGTAGAGATTGGATTTTACTATGTTGTCCAGGCTGGTCTTGAACTCCTGGCCTCAAGTGATCCACCTGCCTCTGCCTCCCAAAATGCTGGGATTACAGGAGATCTATTTTAAAAGCATACTAAGGTATCATCTCCTTAGACCAACACAGGACTTTTAAGGGGGCTTTTAAGAATTGAGTAACTTCTTTCTAACTTCTAACATGCACAACAAATACAATTTTTCAGTGCTAGAAAATACAAATCAAGTCATCTGTACTTCCCTCTGTTTGCCAACAATTTTTTTCCAGCCATATACTGTCAGAAAGAGCATTCTGTATTATAGGATGATTTTAAAATATTGTTTATGATCACTTTTGCTTGGCTATGTGGATGGGACAAACTCAGTAAAGAATGTTCATAGTAACTGTCTTCTCCCTTAGTTTTCCTCCCTTCTCATCTATTGCTGCAGACATCTGAATGGGAGTAGCATCTTATTCTCTCTCATGATTTAGCTTTCCCTGTATGATCTTGCTTCTATTGCCATGGAATCATTACAACATCGCAATTTTAGCAATACAACCAGAGTGTACTCCAGTAGAATTAGATTGTTGAAAACAAAATAGAATAAAACAATTCTTTTCTCTCTCACTGTCTCCCTCAATATTTCTCTTTCTCTCGCTCTTTCTCTCTCTCTTTCTGAGTCTTCTAGGCTTTAGATTTTTTTTTCCACCTTATTTTTGTGTTTACCTAGATATGTAATCATACAATTTAATCTTTCTCTAATGACTTTGTACAAGAATTTTCAGCACCTCAAGGGCATAGAAGTATAAGTATGAGCAAATGTAACACATTGACAGAGATTATTTACATTGATTTTATATTAAAGAAATCAATTAAACAACTTAATTTCTAAATAGTTTCCTATAGCTAATAAACACAAGGCACAACAGCATTTTTAAAAATCAACAATAGCTTTCAGTCTTTCAAAGCTTTTCTGCAATATTTCTAAAACTGCCAAATGTCACTTGAAGATGAGCCTCTCTCTAAACAAATAAAGGTTACATTAGGCCTACAGGTAAGTTTTTAAGATGCAGGCTGCTTGGCTTTCAAACAGGGTCAACCCAGAGCCAGAGACCTACAATCCCTATTGTAGTACGTAGTGGCTGTAATTTGACTTTGAAAAGTCTTGAATAAATAAATTTAGGGTGAATTGTAGATAAAATAGTTATTAACTCCGTGCCTCCCTTTTCCCATTAGTAAGTAAATCCTTGAGAATGATCACCATCCATATATTGCCTTTTCTCTATCGAATTAAAATAAATATTTATTTAGAATGATAAAAGAAAGACTACATTTTTGTTGTCATTTTGCCACAGTAGCACCGCAAATAGTACAAAGTATCTGGATGATTCCTATTTTAAATCTAATAGTAAGGTGTCTCCTTATTATCATCAAATAATTAACAAAGCTAGAAACCAGAGGTGGTCCTAGGTGAAATTAAGAAACAAAATCCTTTTAGAAGGATTTTGACCTTCCCTCCACTTTGTCTTCTTTCTAAATTCTAATTCTCCAACTGCCACCCCAAAAGAACTATTGACCTCTTCAGCCCTGTGACTAGTTTTCTGACTGTAACTGCTCATCAGAGTGGCTAAATCCTTCCTAATGGATTTTTTCTTTTTCCCATCAAACCTCCCTTCTTTACTATAGACACTCTGTTTTCTGATGAAATAACAAACTAATGAGGTGTCCCTTTAAAATGTAAGCCATATCTTGGTACTACACTACTTAAACCCTGTAGTTTTAGGTAACCATAGTGGCTTTCACCTCACTTAGAGAAATAGCCGAAGTCCTTAAAGGCTCTCTACAGTCTAGCCCTGAAGACCTGTCTGACCTTGGCATCCACTGTGCCTCTCTTGGGCTTTGGCACACACCATTCCTTTGTCTTGGACTGCTCTTCACTAAGAAGCCCACATTGTTGGTTTCCTCACTTCCTTCATGTTATTACCTCTTGGTGGAGTGACATTAGTTCACCGATCAACTAAAGATGGAATGTTCTTGCTCAGTCAACTCTGTAGTCACCATGTCACTTAATGGCTTATTTTTCTCAATAGCATTCACCTCCATATGATGTTTATATATTTAATTTATCTGTTTCTTCTTCTTATTTGTCTACCCCTTCCCCTAGTAACACCCAGTAAATAAGTACCATTAGAGTAAAATAAATAAATAAAAGAACAAAACAAACTTCGATGTTGCTTCTTTATCACTCCCCAGCATCTAAAATAGTCACTGGAACATAATAAAAGCTCAATAGATGTTTACTGAATAATGAATGGCCCTTAAACAAATGACAGCAAAATAGATCCCTTTTCTATGTAATAGCATAAATGACCAAAGAATGATACTCAAATTCCCTTAAAAAAAAAAAAAAAGGAGTCATTGGTGTTCAGTGTGGAGGCTGGCAGAACACGATGATATGATAAGGTAGAAGTAAGTCTCTTAGAAGCCAAAGCCATCTATAAGCTGGGGATATGAGGAAGCAGAAAATACAGAAACAGAGGAAGCCAGTCAACAGAAAGACCTGGAATAAATATGCCCCAAGGAATTTCAGCTACCAAAATCAAGGATGAGCATGACGTCCACAAGTGACACAAGGAGGGTAGTTAGTCCTTAGTTTGCTACTTTCTTAAAAATAAAAAAGTCACTCCAGACTTGATTCTTACTACCAGAAAGGCATAGATAGGACTGCCATGCTGGTGTTTGATGTCACCTCTCCTTGATATCATATATTGTACAGGTGTCTTTTGTAAAATAAGTTTGTTCCCCCAACTGATGCATCTCTATTCAAGAGCATTTCAGATAGTGGGTTGAGCTGATGGGGAAGAGACTATTTTGATTCCCTAGTTTGTTAATCCTTCCAAGTTATATATCTAAACCAATCTTGTGCTATCTTGTAGAGCCAGTTCAAGTTGGGATTAAAATTACAATGCAAACTAAAAATTGCTTCTTTGGCTTTGTAAACAAAATTAACAAGAGAAAGAAAAATGCAGATTCTGAATATAAATGGGGCGTTGCCCAGAGTTAGAGGAGATTAAATAAGGAAAGCACGGAGCAAAATAACCCGTACCCAAGTAACAGCTTTACACTTTGGCCTGAGCATGCTTTCTCTGGCTTCCACAGGTCATACTTCTTACTACCTGCTGTCTCCTTGAATAAGAAGCCCTTTATTATTGTACTTATACTATCTTTTTCCTTCAGGTAAAGTGTTTCTCGGTATCCTTGTTGCAAATAACAGTAGACAAAAGAGAAAACTAAGGTGACTTTATGATTTTATTATGTTTACCTCAACTTACTTATCAAGGTTACCTATCACTGTAGGAAATTTTATTTGCAACCCACCATTGCTTTCACTGTTTCTCTATATAGCTATGAAGAAATTGCTACTCTCAGAGGTTTAGTGATTCATCTAAATTGACATAAACAAATTTTAAGAAATGTTATCAGGCTACATATGACTGGCTTTCGCTGACCATGTTGATACAGAGAGCGAAGAGATTTAAATTAATATTTTATTCGATAAAAGATTTAGGGACTCTGGTTTACCATGTATAAAATCTATTCAGCCAGCCTCCTTGACATAGGACTCAAGTATTCCCTGTAGCTCTGCTAAATTGACTGAAAACATGATAAGGCATCTAAATTCTGTAGGTATCACCATTCCTAGCAACCAATTTGATTTTTGATGGACAAAGAGCCCCAGGAAAGTAGATGCCTTTATACCTGAGAAAAAAAGAAATCCCAAGCAAGACAGACATACCCTCATCTGTATGCTCTGGATATGACAGCATGCAAGTGAGTGATCTATTTTGTTCTGAACTCTGACTCTGTCATTGGCAGTACACAATTTACTAGAACAAATCAAATAAGTGTATTTGACTCCTATTTTGATGTTTCAAAACACTAAGCCATATTTCCTTATACAGCAAATGTATTCGTATTTTTAATTTTTACTTTTTCTTACAAGACACTGTTGTCAGAATGAGAATGAAAATAACGGCTCGGTGGAATTGTCTTCAGTGCTTTCCAACATTATGGGAAGAATAATTTCTGCATGAATATGATAATGTGGTATGCGTGGTTCAAAAATTTGCAGCCCCCTCCAATGACTTTGAGACTTTGACTATGCAGTCAGCAGCCAAATATTTCAATGCTCCATTGCTCCCATTCCTGCTACAGATACATGTGACAGTGCTGCAGCTATGAGTGGAATTTTAAAGGGGAAGTTTGAAGAAGTCGATGGCTCCTCACCCTGCTCTTCTGTGCAGGAATCAGATGATGAAGTTTTCAGCTGTGACAGTGCTGAGAGTGTTGATAGTGTCAATCTGTTCACTTTTAATAATTTAACCAGTGAGTATCTAAAGCTCTGTTTCAGTTGTGCTCTAAATTGTGTTGCATGGCCCATTCTTGGGGGCTTTAGCTTTATTCACTGGCTTGTATCTGCTCTTAAGTTCTTCATCATACCAAATTATTTGTAACATATGAAATAATTTTGGTTCATTAGACTTCAGCAACATACTTCTACTCATTTCTGTGGAGTGAGAATACAGGAGGCAGAAATGAGTCAAATCAGAGGTAAGCAGACAGCAACTGAAAATAATTTAATGTGTGTCTTCAGCTTGCTGAAATAAATCTATCTTTTGAAATCTAATCAGTTAAGCCATTTTGAACTGCTGTAGCATGGTCAACGAGTTGCAGAATATTTATAGTGCTGAATGTAATACATTTACTTCCTAGATGAGAAAATGATGTTTGTTTTTAAAAAGATTGCTTATGTGAAATTAAGGCCTTGAAAGCCTTGAAATCCTATAGTTGGACACAGGTAAAACTCAGACTGAAGGCCTGGTTCATGCACTTGAGTAAGGGCAGCTTTCTTCATGTATATACTTCTCCCAGGAAGTTCATGTGAATAACACCATCTAGCTTAGTATGATACGTTCTGACTTAAAATTCTACCCATTTTCAAATTGCATTCCTTGTAACAGATGCCCAAATGAACGCTGTGAACTAGGTGATCCTTTTCCAACAGCTCTGTGCTCATTTAACCTCAATTATTAAGGGAAAAGGAATCTCAAAATTATATTTTAGAAGAGTTAACATGCAAAACAAAATTAAATGAAGTGAAAGCCCCTTGCCTTCACCCATCCCTCATGAGATGAGGGGTGTAAACATCCTTTTAATGTTGTATTCCATGAGTAAAGGTAAAAATTATCCAACATAAAAGGTGTTTGGCACCTGCAATCCCAGCTACTCAGGAGGCTGAGGCTTGAGAATCGCTTGAACCCAGGAGGCGGAGGTTGTAGTAAGCTGAGATCGTGACATTGCACTCCAGCCTGGAGACAGAGTGAGACTTCATCTCAAAAAAAAAAAAAAGAAAAAAAAAAATTCATACTAAAGTTCATCCAATGTAGTTCTGTGACATGAGATCCTGTTTTTAATCCTCTTCTTTCTCCCCCGGGATTTAAAATTTTATTAGGTATTCGTAATTCTCCTTCATCATTGTTAGAAAAATTTAGAATAAAAATATAGTATCTCTTGACTGAAGTAGAATCTTTTTTATTTGGAACTTTTAGAAAGTATTAAAAAGTAAGGAGGAGATAAAAGAACACTTGGGAGAAGGGAGAACACAAGAGCTGTTCTGAGGATATGATTCTCCAGTTTACATGGAAAGGTTATGGCCAGAGAGTGGAATTTCAGAGGATAAGTTTTGTTTGGGATTTGTCTAAAGCCTCTTCACCCCTCCCTCCAAGTGACTGTAACCTTGTGGATGGCACTGATACTGCCTCTTCCACTGAGCCGTTACCTGTGATGCCTAGAAGGGTTCTGAGCACTGGATGATGCTTGCAGGTTTTTTATTGACTGAATGAATTAATTTCTGACAAATCTTAAAAGCTGGAGAGAATTAGTTCACTAGATATTCTTAACCTTAGACAAGCAACAATACATGTTTACATTCAAGATCCTTGGGAGCACTATTCAAACCCTTTCTGTGTACTTGGGAGAGCTCTTCTTTTTCAAGTCCTAGAGCACTGCAGGAACTGCCTACTATTTCTCAATCTTTTTTTTTTCCCCTTTAGCCACTTCTAAAAAAATCATCAGTTTAAAACTCTATATCTTTGAGATATTCCCTCATCTAGCAGTGCGGTGCAGTGTGTTCCACACCCCTGTGATATATATTTTTTAAATCTTCAGCCTGCTTACAACCTCCTTGGTGTCTATGACTTTCTACAAATTGGCCCTCTCCTGGAAAAACCTATGCAGGACTTCTCTATGCAAGACACTTATTGATTTCTATAGGTTCTGAATTCACAAAGTACCTATAATGTTCATTTAAACACCATCAGGCCTTACAATTATGGCTCAAGATGCTTTCCAGATGAAAGTGATGTTCTGGTGGTTTAGGAAGGTTTGAAAAATTATAGGTCAGGCAGTTGTTCTGAGCATCTGAACAGTTCCCTGGAAGGTTAACAGTTATGGTGGAGAGTGATTTTATTTTTTAATAACTATTTTGACATGTGGTTATAACTGCTCCACTTCACCACCATTACTCTAGTCTGGAGAGGAGAAAATACATACATATCCACTGTGGTCAGAGAAGACTTAGGCTATTAGAGAGGGCAACTGAAAAGTTTTGATTAGTTTTTTTCCTGTTGTGCTGTTGATGTACTTTTCTTTATGAATTTTCAAGGGTTTTGAAGGAAACCTTTGTCAATACTTCTCTGGAAGGGAATGGTGTTATGCATCATTGAACAACTTGTAATTGAGTGTGTAATCAGAGCCATTCCTTGAGGGTAAAGAATAAATGGCAATATACACTACGGAGGACTATCTATCACTATGGGTTACTTTTAGCCTGATCACAAACTCAACACTTTATTAATTATTTTATAAAGTTGGGCAGATTGAAGAAGAAAACTCATGTTAGTGCTTTTAAGAGGATCTAATGCTCTGTATATAACTGAGACAAAAACAACAGTAAATAGTCAAACTTCCTTTTGAATTCAGACTATGAGAACCAGGAGGACTTTCAAGAGCATCTAGGCTGACTCCCTTATTTTGCAGATGTGGAGACTAAGGCCCAAGGAGAGTAATTTGACAAGAATCTAAATGTGAACTGGTGGCGGAGGACTTTAATGTAGATCCCTAGAGTCTACCTCTCTACTAGACCACAGGGCTCTTTGATGATTCAGTGACAAGCCTGACTACTAAGTAGAGGGACACAAATCATCAAGTGAAAGACATGGCTGTATCTTTTATGTCAGTATCTCTTATAACTAGAATGAATCTATCTTTTGGTAAATGTAATTGGCTTCTCATTTCTTATTGCCTTTTTGTGGCTGTGGGACAGTGCCACTGATGAATTTATGAACAAATTCAATGAGCTAAATGAAATAGTGGGCAGAGAATTCAATTTTAGTTTGAAAGAACATTTTACTTCTCCTTTCTGTAAGTAAGTGACAGGGCAGACTGTTGAGACTTTCCATGTATGTCACTGACATTGATGGAAACGTCTTACAGCAAACATGCTGTTTTACATTTACATGAAGGAAATTGGTTTGTCTTGATGACATAATGCTACTTGTGATAACGTGAAAATGTTACAATGAAAAGTAGGCGAGATGAAGTATGCAGCGTCAATCTGTAGCAGCAGCTAACAACTGAAGGGTTAGTTCATTTATTTTAAAGGTAAAACCTTTGTATATATCACTTTTTGCCAGAGGGATTAATGGGTATCCTGGACTCCCTGAAAAAAAGATAATATATTTCTATTTTTTGAACTGCAGGACCTTGCATTCCTTTTTCAATAATTTAAGAATTCAGAAACCCACTTACCCTGCATTTCAATTGGACTCACTTAGTCACAGCTTCTGACTGAATGAAGTAATTATATTCCATTTTACTGGCTAAGGACAGAGCTGGATTTTATATTTGCTTGTTTGTTTTAATCCCCAACAAACTTCATTTAAATTTGGCTTTAAACTCAAAAGCACAATTGGACCAAATTTCAAATAAAATTTTGTTTATCTATAACAATGAATCTAGAAAAGCACCAATCACTGTGGTCTTTAACTCTTAAGTAGCTATCATGAAAAACTAAATATAGAGATAGTCCTGGTGATGTTAATGGTACTATGGCTCACGTCATTTGAAGGATATGGCTTTATTAGCATAAGATCCAAATACATCTTAGAAAACCTCCCAATTTCCCACATCTATTATTTATCAGGATGTTGGTAGGTGGAATTGATATTGTAGTTGCATTTCATAGGGAGCACAAGAATTAAAGTTGCTATTAAATATTAAAGATACCATCGTCACATTAGTGATCAAAACATTTTCATCTAACAGTGTAATTTATTTACAAATAAATCTTATACTGTTTGCATTTTATAAACCTCATGTTAGAGAGTCACATTCTTACTTTGGGGCCATCTAGGAGGGGTCACAGACAATAAAGAAATGATTGCTCAACTGTGAAATATCTTGGCTTGAAAAATGGATCCAAACTAATTTAGGTGATTAAAATTCTACTAACCATCTTCAAAGTACCGTCATCTTCTAGCTTTAGTTTAAATACCAGAGCTTGAGTTGCTTTATTCTTATTGTTTATGATGGTGATGATGAAATCAGTGCCTGAAGCAAATGTCCTTGTGTTTCTCAGAAGATTTTAAAATTCACTGTGCAGATCAGGCAGTCTGATGCTTTCTGACAGCTTGGGGGAAGAGTATTTGTATGCAAGGGAATGCAGGAAGAATTAAACGTGGTCCTGCTTTAAAAAAAGAGAGACAGTGTGATTTCTAAATAGGTGGCAATAATATTTAATCCATTCACTCTGGGAAGTGCATGTTTGTATATAAAAAAAATCCTTCTTTTCTGCTTGAAAAATTTGTAAATAAGCTGGGAATGTTTAGGGCCCGGAATTATTGTTTTAAAACCATATGTTTTACATGTTCAGTTACAGTGATCTTGCAGGAATTGGAATAGTTAAATAAGTCTCAAAATTACTGAATTCCATTGAGAATTGAACTAAGGTTAAAAGCACAGTTTTTAAATGCAATGAAGAAAGAGCAATCAGAATAAATATAACAAAACAAAAATGTAACTTTCTTTTCAACCAAAAACCGGCACATAAACACTTGAAAAAGATCTTTTCAATGATATTTAATTTTCAGGTAGAAAAGTATTTTCAGCGAGTTAAAGTTACAATGGACTCTCAGTTTGTTGCTTTTGCCCTTATGTCACAAATATTATAATAAGGGAGTAGTAGCAAAGACTGAGTTATATAATTTACAATTCTAGACATTTGAATAAAATTTTATGAAACTTGATTTGTATAGTGAACTCTTAAGTTTCTTTACATTCCTTAACATATAACTGCAACAGTCTTAGCATTACCAAAAAAAAAAAAAAGAAAAAAAAAAAAAAAAAAAAAAAAAAAAAAAATAGGAAAGAAAACACCAAAAATTCAACCTCAATTAAAACAATTTTCAAAAGCAACCCGAAGGCTGGTAAATATTCCTAGAGAGAGTTCAAAAAGCACTAGATATTTCCATGGTAAATGTAATTGGACACACCCATTCTCAGGTGGGTCCCATTGTGTCATATAGACATGCAAAATATATAAACTGTTATATATTTTTATGCCATTGGATTATAATGTTGGTCAAAGTATCATGTGAGACAGTAAATGAACATATTTTGCTTACAAATCATATAAATAAAGTATATGTGTGTATATATATATATATATTTCTTTTTTTTTTTTTTCTTTGAGACGAAATATGTCTGCTGCTTAGACGGGAGTGCACTGGCATAATCTTGGCTCACTGCAACCTCCACCTCCCAGCTCAAGAGATTCTCTGGCCTCAGCCTTCTGAGTAGCTGGGATTACAGGCATGTGCCACCATGCCTGGCTAATTTTTGTATTTTTAGTATTGATGCAGTTTTGCCATGTTAGCCAGGCTGGTCTTGAACTCCTGACCTCAGGTGATCCACCTGTCTAGATCTCCCAAAGTTCTAGGATTACAGGCATGAGCCACCGTTTCTGGCTGCTTTTTATATTTGACCTTGAAATTTGTTTTAATGCTTAACTCCCACATTTTTGAGACTATATATGCTTTAAATTTATCAGAGGCTAGGATATTTAATTCTATCTTTGAGAACCTTGGTTTGGAAGAAGCCGTGGCAATTAATATTACATATAGATAATTTTTCCAACATAGCCTGTACTATTTTATGATTTCTCCCAAAGATGCTATCCATTATCTTCTTGCTATGTCAGATTTGACTTTCTGCTGTTTGCTGTTTCTATGACAACCATTATTTTGGCTTGGAAAGAATAGTATATATTCCAGATTTATATACATTTTTAGATATATATTTCAAGAACTCTTTACTTACCAAAGGAATTGATGATTAGGGTGTCCATTATAGTGGTCATTAGTCAGTTATAATGAAATGTTATGCTAAGATCATTGTTATATAATACAGATGTCAGCTGGGCATGGTGGCTCACACCTGTAATCCCAGCACTTTGAGGGGCCGAGGTGGGCAGATCATGAGGTCAAGAGATCAAGACCATCCTGACTAACATGGTGAAACCTCATCTCTACAAAAAATACAAAAATTGGCAAGGCATGGTGTTGCACGCCTGTAGTCCCAGCTACCCGGGAGTCTGAGGCATAAGGATCACTTGAACCCAGGAGGTGGAGGTTAAAGTGAGCTGAGATCGCACCACTGCACTCCAGCATGGCGACAGAGAAAGACTGCGTCTCAAAACACACACACACACACACACACACACACACACACACACACACACACACGTCATACTTTTTACCTAGAGTTTTTATAAATAGGCATAAAGCTAGAGAGGCTGCAAAAGGAAACCTAGCAAGTAAACTTGACTAAGTAATTTATGAACACTAATAATAAAAGTTATATGTTTTTAAAATGCCTTTCAATGTCCGATAAACAAATGTTTTAATGAAAAATTAAAGAATGAAGAGAGTCCAAAAAGGATAAACACATCCTATATCAACATTATTATTTTCAACAGAGTAGCTCTTCTGTAGTAGCTTTGTAGTGAGAGTTTGGAAATGGTTGAAATTTATAATTATGATGATTTTAAGCTCCTTGAGGGCAGGACCTCTGTCCTATATCTCCCCCACATTGCTTAATGGGTATAATCAGAAGAGCAAGTGTTATTGAGCATTTTATCATTTGCCAGGCATTGTGCACAATGCTTTAAACAAATTATCTCATTTAATAATTTTTACTTTAGTTTCTAAATATGTTTATTTTTGTTTGGCATGTTCATGATGTTTTTACTAAAAAAGATTCAATTGATGAAATGTTTTCTATCATTTTAAGCATCACATGAGTCAACTGAAATAGGCTACTTGTATAGCAATTATTAAGATGGTTAAACACAATTAGGGTCTTCTTCAACAGGCCCAGGTTTATTGAAACAAATGTTTTCATATCAGATGTTCATGAAGATTCCAATTTATGCCTAAAGTATTGTCAGTATGAACTAGGTAACTTCCCAAACTCTTCACATAGCTTCATCAAAATTCAGCATTCTCATTTATTAATAAATAGAACATTGAAATATTTAGAACTGATGATTAAACATTTGTTTGTTTCTTTAAAAAGCTGAATTGTAAAAAAAAAATTTTAGCTTTAAGGGTGATTTTTACAGTATTTTTTTAATGGTGAAAAAGTATAGAAAACCTACATACTATGCAATTGGTTGAATAATCTTTGGAAAATCCACATAATTAATTATTACAAAGTCAACAAAAACAGTTGAATAAATATATCTATTGAGATAAAAATATATTCACATTTGTAAAGAAGTTGGCAAAATTATATTAATTTCATTAATTTTTGTAAAATCATAAATATGTAGTACAATAAGATCCAGAAGGAAAAAGAAAAACACACATTTTCTATAGATGGTAATATTCAACAAGTGGTAGAATTCTGTGTGATTTTTAAAATTTATATATATTTTCACATATTTTATCCTAACTAGATATATTGTGTTATCATTATAGTTTTCTAGAATTTTTCACCAATATAATTACTGCTGTTATAACATACTTGTAGATTAATCTCAGAGTAAATCTCTAAAGGTGGAAATCATAGTTCAAAGGGTATTGTTTTCAATTGCCCTCCAAAAAAGTTCAGCAATTTATATGCCCACTTCTAGCACATGAGTGCATATTTCCTCAGCACCTTACCAAACACCTTACCAAAACTGGTTAGGTGTTTTTTTGGGTTAGGTGTTTTTTTGTCTGTCTCTTATGTCTGCCTGTTTCTTTCTCTCTCACTCTGCTCCTCTCTCTCTCTCTCTCTCTCTCTCTCTGTGTGTGTGTGTATGTGTGTGTGTGTGTGTGTGTATAAAAACATGCATATGTTCACACATTATAGACCCACACACATGCATACATAGACCAATATGATTGGTAAAAACATACTAATGATTGCACTTGAATTTCTCTGCAAACTAGGAGGCTAATTGTTTACATATTTAATCACTTCCCTTGTGTGTGTGTGTGTGTGTGTGTGTGTGTGTGTGTGTGTGAATTGCCTGTCCAGGTTTTATTACGATAGTGGTTTTCATTGCTTTATAATATTAAGGATTAGTAATTTGGTGAATGCATAAACAGTATCATCCCTATGTTGTCATTTTTCTTCTAACTCTACATTTGCTAGTGAAATATATTTATACTGTCAAATATATTACGGATCTAGTTTTTAGGAACTGCTGCCAAGATCAATTATACACAAATAATTGCTTCTAGGATTTTCATAAATTTCATAAATTTCTATATGTATTTGAACCTTTAGTCCATTTGAAAATTTTATTGGCATAATATGTGAAATTTAGAGATAATTTTCCAGTTTCCCTAAAATCATATGTTGAATATAGTATTTTTATTTATTTTTAATTCTGTTTTTATGCTAAATTATCACATATAGCGTGATTAGTGTCTGTAGTTTTCTTTTTATTACATGCTCTAGTTATTTTAAAACCAACACTAGTCTAGTGTTGTTATATCATGGCTTTGTAGTAAATTTTATTATCTCAGATGAGAGTTCTCAATTTTCCCTAACTCACCACTATGAACAGAAAAACAGCACACTACCATACTCTTAAAGTTTAATGTTACCAAACAGGATTATTATTTAAATTTTAGAGGAATATTGTTAAGCTACTAAGCAAATCATTGTTATGGCATTGGAATTACATTAAATATGTGGATTAATTTAGGCAACACATTAGATATCTTTTGGTATTTAACTATTATTTTATGCACAGCAGAATTTTGTGTTTTTTTTTTCTTTTTTGCAGTGCATATTCCCTGCTAAGTTTTTAACAATTGTTGTGTCTAATATGAATGGGATTTGTAATTACATGTCCTAAAAGGTTATTTTGGGTACTAGAAAGGGTATAGTGCTTTAAAAATGGAAATGCCCCCAACATTTCACCTTTAATTTAGGTTATACTTTATCCTAAATTGAGGAGCTATTCTTCCATTAATTTTTTCTAATTAATAATGAATGTAATATTGTATCAAATTCCTAATAGTACATAGCAAGATAATCCCATTTTGACATATTAATATGATAAACTGAAAGTATTCTTCCTAATATAAAACTATTATTGCCTTTGACTCTATTTTATTATAAATTAATTTCTTTAGTTTCACATAAGTATCTAATTAATCTGGCAATGTATGTGCATTAAGAGACCTTTAAAAATGTTCAAGATTATCTTAAAATGCATTTTTAAATACATTTCAAATTCACATAAAGAGAGATCATAAGATGAATATTATACAAGACAGCACTACCAACAACCCTCTTGGGTCTGATCCTTCATTTTAATGTTGAGTGTTTTTGAAGCATCATATCATTTAATCCTCACAAAACAACACATGAGGTGAGTAGGGGTGGTAGTCCTACTAGAGATTATTTTTATGTGACAGATAAGACACCAAGATGAAAAGGGAATAAGTAGCTTATCTAAGCCCACACAAGTTATAAACGCTGGCGTTAAAACTTAAAACCAGCTCAAACTTCACTGTCAGCACTGTTAACCACTATAGTATGCTATACTTTCTACAAGAAAATAAAAATAATTTTCCATTTCCATGCCATATAACAGAGTGTTTTCAAAATCTTTAATTAAAAAAATTCTGCACTAAATACAAGTGATCCTTTAATTCTTATCTACAGTATTATTAATTAGAATAAAATGACGGTACCACTGGAAGTGATAGAGATTGAGATTCTAATCAAGTTTAACCATCTATGCTGATTACCATTAAAATTAGTCTTGTAAAATGCTGAAACTCTCATGTCTCTGCTTTTAGTATCTTACACGACTGAAGGGATATGAATTCTTTACATATATCAAGAGTTTATTAAAATTCTATTTACACGAGGACTTATGGAGCACACTGAGTGTTAAAGACTACACTGAGCAGACTGAAAAGGATGTTTCTGTCCTAAGGAACTTACACTGTACTTGAGAACCTCAGACTAATCGACATGAAACCGTGCTAAAAAATATAATCATCAACTAGTACATTGTATGGATTGGAGAAAAAATAACTCTAATTTCTAAAAAAACTTCAACCTGTAGAAAGTACATCATTAAATGGAAGCAGATTTTGTGGGATTGGGGTTATAAGTTCATTCTTCAACAAAAATGTTTATTGACAAGACCTGATACTCAGTTTTAGGTGGTCAAAATGAACAAACAAGCCCAAACTGCTAACCAATTTTGAGTTTCCAGTGATTTCTGTCCTATAAAGGAAAACCCATTGATTTCTGTTTATTTTCCACTTATGGAGAGTAATAAAAAGATAAAGGCATTGCTTGAAGTGGAAGAAGAAAAAACTCAAAACATGAGGTTTCAGGAAGCAAATAGATACAGAAGTTGACTGAGCCTCCTGCACCTTTTTTTCAAATGGGTCAAACAAATTATTCACTTTATTTTTTAAAAATTATTTAATTATTGAGGTAGGATAAAAGAGGACAACATTCCTCTGTTTACCATCTCATATTCTATAGCTGCAGATTAACTTTAGATTTATTTTTATTTCTTTGTAGTGAATTTTTGTTTGGATAGCCTTCATCTGGCATTAATCTGCATTCTTTCTGTCTGATTACCAGACACGAATCAAAGAATACAACTGGCTCCTCTGTCTTTAAAGGCTGAGATAGATTACTTGTCTAACTTCTGATTTTTTTTTAATTTAAATTATTTATTTAAGATAAAAGAGAGAGAATTCATTCAGTATTATGGCAACAAAGACCTGTCAACATAACCACATTCATTTAATTTCTCTTACTGGTAATACCTAGCCACAAGCATTCTTTAATTTCATTTCTTTTACTGGTAATACTTGGTATTTGTTGTGGCACTTCTTTAAAACAGTCAAAGTTAATGGTTATGGTTATGTTGGTCAAGACTTTTTATTGCAAATGACCAAAGCCCTGCACAATCTAACTTAGATAAAACAGAGATATCCTAGCTCATGTAATTGAGATAGTCAGGGGTAGGTCACATTAGGCCAAAATGAATTGGGGATTTAAATGATAACCTCAGTACTTACCCTGTCCACTAAGATGGATCTTTCATAGAGAGATAGTTGGGCCTTGTTGCAATGGCCCAACTTTTGTATTTTTAGTCTCCACGCAACAACCTCCCCAGGGATTCAGCTCCCAGCGGGCAGCACTCACTTTTGATCTCTGGTGACTTACACCACCTCTTCACTATGGGATCTCTCTTCACTATGATCTATATAATTACTGTATCCACTATGATGGTTCACTTGGATCTCTCTTCACTATGGGAAGGACTCCTTTTCTCCTACTGTATATGGGGTCACGAGTTTCTCAGATGATCTGCGGAAGATGTCTGTCTACTTATAGACATACAAATTGCTCTGTTCTTGAAGATAAGAAGACATCTCTTACACCCCTAGCTCCAACAGTTTAGATCTCAAGGATTATATTAATGCGTGAAGTATGTGTCCATTTGTGCTCAGATAGGATCTCTGTCAAATTGCATTTCCCAATTTCCATGCCTACTCCCTTCCAGATGGGTTCAGCAAACAAGAGGCACTGGTGGGACAATGGAAGGCAGGGGGAAGGGATACACCAGAATATTCCCACCCACCCATCCATGCCTCAGGTGGTATTTCCGGTGGCTACCACATCTTCTCATCATTCAGGCCTTGTTGCAATGGCCCAACTTTTGTACTTTTAGCCCCCATGCAACAACCTCCCTAGGGATTCAGCTCCCAGCAGGCAGCACCCACTTTTGATCTCTGGTGACTTACACCACCTCTTCCTTTGTGCCTCCAGCCTGAGGGGTGGCAGCATCTACTCACTGTTGCTAACATCTGAGTTTCTTTTTTCTGTTTTATTTGGGGTCTCAGCTCCTTCAAAACCATTGTAACTACTTCCTTGTATGAAATTTATTCACACAGGAATCGTTAGACTACTTGGCATGGACTCTATTTTCTAAACTGGAACCTGAGTGATAACCCTAGCATTGGTCGCATACCCTTCACTCAATCAAACACTGTCACCAGTGGATGAGGTCCTTGGATTGGCTGTCTCGTTCATTTCTCCATTGTAGTGGTAATAAGAAAGGAGACATGGAATATGTTACTAGAAAAAGTAGGAAGAAGAAAAATGTGTTGGGCCACCAATAACAATGGACGCCGTATTAGTAATTCATTTTGATCTCGCAGTTCGTAAACATGAAAAAAATGAAACTAAATATTTTTCAAGACATCATTGCAATAAAATAATTTGTAAGTGAATAGTGGAAATTACTCATAGCCAATTGCTTATTAAATTTATAAATATGCTATCACATTCTGTTCTATTGTTTTCTTTTTCTGGTTAATAAAAAAAAAAACTAACATATTGAGGATAGGTTGTAAGTCCCATGATATAAAATAAGTAAAATGTTTTACATATTTTCGCTATATAGTATAAAATTGAAATTCATATGCCTATGTGAGAAATGAAGAGACTGATGTTAAGTACTTTGTTCAAAGTCACAGAGGTTAGAAATTTCAGAAATATGGGAACCTCTGTTTTTTGGTACTCCAGAACCTAAGCGCATGTTATTACATCATCATGCCACTAATATTTCTCTCTTGAACAGTGTTGGATCTGGAATTCTCTACATTTTAAAAAAAAATCTTCATTTAGGGCTTCTTCTGTATTCACCCTATAGTAAAATTACTTTATTATGGAGGCATCTATTGTGAAGTCTATTTACAAATAGACTTATGTAATAAAATTCCCTCATGTAATATCCAGAATGGATATCATACATTTTTTTCTTTTATTTACACTTTATACTTGACATTGGCATTTTGTGCTCTATGGTGTTACAAACAGACCAATTTGGGTTTAGACTAATTGCACAATTATATATGCCTTGTGTCTGCCACAACATGCAATGCTTCTGAGGTGTAATGAGGGTACTTAAACATATATAAATACTTATTATGTGCTGGGCACTTTCTACAGGGGACTATTTGGGATACTGCTAACATCTAATTGTGGCAAAAAAAGATATGGACATATTCTTATCAGAAAGCCTGTGGTTGTTCCGCATTTTCTTTTTCTTTTCTTTTTCACTCTGTCACCAGGCTGGAGCTCAGGGGTGCAATCTCAGCCCATTGTAACCTCTGCCTCCCAGGTTCAAGGGATTCTCCTGCCTCAGCCTCCCGAGTAGCTGGGATTACAGGTGACTGCCTCCACGTCCAGCTCATTTTTGTATTTTTCATAGAGATGGGGTTTCACCATGTTGGCCAGGATGATCTCGATTTCCTGACCATGTGATCCTCCCACCTAAGCCTCCCAAAACGCTGGGATTACAGGCATAAGGGACCGTGATTGTTAACTCAGCTTTTAGTTAATTAAGGGAAGTGCTGTGGACTGCTTAATTAACTAAAAGTTGAGTTAACAAATTCTGTAAAGGTCTCCCTCTTTTATTCCTATCAGTGGATATCACGTTTTCTTTTTTTAGGATCAATTTCTATTTTCTGCAGATGAACATGAAAGTACACTGACTAACATAGTCTGCAGTTGAGCTGTGTTCCAAGGACCATCTGTAAGAATTTATTCATTTCCTGGGAATCTGATCAGTTTTATCAGTAATTCTGTTTTCTTTGTAAGATTAAGGAATCCTACAATCAATTTTATATTTAAAAATTGATAGTTGTTTGAAAAATTTGTGAGCCCCATGTCCAAAAGCCATTCTGTACTTTAAAATTCACTTCCCTGAATAATTTTCTTTTATGCAAACACAAAGATTTTTATGTAAAAGCATGGATATTATCATATCACAGACTTCATTTAATATTTTTTACTTTCTTTCTTTTTTTTATTTTTTAGCTTGACTTTTTCATCTTCTGCTCTGTTCTTCATTCACATCTCTTGCCCCTGTCTGTAACTCTTACTAACAAAATAATTTTTATTTTTTCTTGTATTTTTAAAATATTGAATAGTCATAAACACGTATATATTCTATGAGGATTTTTTTGGTCAAAAAATGGACCATATTTTCTATGAGGGTTTTCTGTCAAAAAAGCAGATTATATTTATACATTTTTCTTCATCTCGGTTTTCTCATTGGACAGCACCTTATGGAAATTCCCCAAGCTGTTTGTCATAGCTATGTTTTAGTAACTTTTATTTGTTTAATAATTGTATAATATTGTAATGTATGAACATATAACAGTTTAGTCTCTCTTTCCCACACGGATGTTCATTTGTTTCAGGTTAGTTTTTATGTTACTATGAACAAGGCTGTAATACATGTTCTTAAAAAATATCCTTATAGACTTGCACTTTACCTTTTATGAGACAGAAATTTATGGAATAACACTGACTTAATAGATATTAGCATATTGCTTTTTCCAAAAGGCAGTAAAACGTATACTCCTATCAGCTCTGGATAAGATTATACTTTTTCCCATAAATGCCAAGTAATAGCTGTTTGTTTATCCATTAACAAGAGAAAGCTCTGCCCCCATGATGTCTACATTGGTAATTAAGATAGATAATAACTAAATAGTTCCACAATGTCACAAATCTGCTGTGAAGAAAAATA
Source organism: Cebus imitator (assembly GCF_001604975.1). Lineage (NCBI taxonomy): Eukaryota > Metazoa > Chordata > Mammalia > Primates > Cebidae > Cebus > Cebus imitator. Next base: position 9,791,844 of record NW_016107325.1, read on the forward strand.
AGGTAGGGTTAAGGAAAAGAAATGGGGGTATCTATATTAAATTAACATTTTTGTAAAAGGCCTCTCCAAAGGGAATATTTTGGGGACCAAATGAAGTAAAGGAGTAGGCCATGCAATATCTGGGGTAGGACGAGGCTTCCAGAAGAAAGAATAACAAATATAAGATGTCAGAAAAGAGCTTGACACTTGTGTGAAAACTGGGTAGGAAGTTATTGTCAGGTAGTGAAAGTGAAAGATGTGGGACTTGGCAAAGGTGGTAGCCGTGGGGTTGCTGGGAAGTGGTCAGATTCAGGATCCATCTGACCACTCTGAAGGCAGAGCTGAAAGGCAATGCTGATTGGCTGTGGGATGTGAGAGAAAGAGATGAACATGAATCACTTATAGGCTTTTAAAAATAAGCATTTTATTTTCAAATAATTTTAGATTTTTGAAAAAATTGCAAAAATTTCACAAAGAGTTCTCATGTACCCTTTGCCCAGCTTCCCCCAGTGTTAACTTCTTACATAACCATAGCACACGTGTGAAAGTAAGAAATTATCACTGAGTACCATGCGATTAAACAAGGTACAGACTCTTCAGATTTCACATCTTACTCATGAATGTTCTTTTTTTGATATACGATCCTATCAAGGATACCCCACTGAATTCAATCATCATGTCTCCTTAGTCTCTTTGATCTGTGACAGTGCCTGTCTTTCCTTGTTTTTAACAATCCTGATTTTTTTGAAGAGCATGAGTCAAGTTTTTTAGAATGTTCCTTGATCTTAGTTTTCTCTGATGTTTTCTAATGATTAGACTTTGGGTAAGGGCTTTTGGGAAGAACACCAGAGAAGTAAAGTATTCTTCATATTGAATATCAGGGATATATAATATCAGCATGATGTATCACTGGTAATAGTAACATTAGTCGGTTGAGATAGTGTCTGCTAGATTTATACACCGTAACATTACTATTTTTACTTTTTCATACTCTGTATTTTTGAAACAACTCACCAAACCCAGCTCACATTCAAAGTCCATGGTAGTGATCAAGCTTCACTTCTTGAAATTGGAGGATCTATATATTTTATTTGGAAACCTTTTGTAAGGAACAGTTTTTCTCTTCTCTTTCATTTACTTGTTTACTCAGTCATTTATTTAGCTCCATATAGCTCACAGATACTCATTTCTTTCTTGGAACTATTATACTCTAATCCTATCATTAATGTTTGTTGCCTAAACTATTTCAACTCTGACCACTGAGAGCTCTTTCAGGTTTGCTTTTGTATCCTTTTGACATGCCTTGCACTATCTTATTTTTCTTCTTCCTTACTTTCTGGTATTGCACAACGTTTCAGATTCATGTTGTATTTCCTCTTTCCAGGTCCTAAAATCAGCCATTTTCACTAAGGAGCTAGGTTTTAATTGAGCATTTTAGTAAATGATGATGCCATTTCCCGACATAAAGAAGCCCAGAGAGGGTGGAAGCCTGGAGCTTGTGTCTTCTGTCTTTTGTTCCTTCTTATTTATTATTACTATTATTGTTTGGACATACTATGTTTGAGAAGTATTGGCTATTCAAATGGAGCTGGAGAATACAGTAAACAGTAGATATGAATCTGAAGATCAGAGAAGAGGTTCAGGTTATAGATCTAAATTTTGGATTCATCAATAAATGGTGCCACTTAAAGACATGGGATTGGGTTTGATTTCCCTGGAGAGCATCAGAGAAGCCTCAGAACTCAGTCTGCTAAAGCATGTAGAGTCCAGGAAGAATGGAAGAAATCAGGCAAAGGAGTTGAAAAAGAGCAACAAATGAGTTAGGAGATAAGCTGGGAGTGTGTGGTATCCTAGAAGCCAAGTGAATAAATATGTCAAGAAAGGGAAAGTGATTATAAGAGTAAAGTCCTGTTGAGAGATTGAAGAGGATAACGACTGAGAATTTACCGTTGGATTTGGCAATATTCAAGTTCACTGCTGACCTGGATAAGTGTTATTTCAGTAGAGCTGTGGAAATGAAGCCTAACTGACAGGAGTTCAATGTAGAATTGCAGCTGAGGAATAGAGAATGTACTTTTTAAACAAGTTTTGTCATAAAACAGAGCAGTGATTGTGAGATGGTGAGCTAATGTAAAAGAAAATAATAATTTTAAGATGGGAGCCATTATGACATATTTGCATACAAATGGGAATAATCCAGTAAAATGGAGAAAAATGATGACATGGGAGAAGGTATAATTGAAGTCGTTGGTGAGAGGAAATGGAATCTAAGGCTTACGCTAAGGGGTTGACCTTAGGAGAAGGACGTTTCTTCGTCGTAACATGATTGAAGACAGACTACATGATCACAAATGTCAAATGTATAGATGATACATTGATAGGAAAGGGAGGAAATTTAACTGTGGCTCTTTCCATTTTCTTAGAAGCACTATCATGAACTGAGAGTGAGGAGGTGGGAAGGAATGTGGGATGGCTGAAAAGAGGCAAAGGTGCCTCTTTGAGCGATGTCATAGAGCTGAACCATGAATTGCCAAGGAAAGTGTGATAAGATTACCAGGCACTACCGGGGACCTACTTACATTTGTGGTCATATACCAAAAGTTATGCCACTAACACAATATCCTACATTTTCTCTAGTTGCAGTCACCTACTTAGCTTCTAGGGGGCAGGTTCAGAGCAGGAGGAGACCTGAATTTAACCAGGTGTTTTTTTTGTTACGTAGTTTGAAAAAGAGAGAGAAAGACCTTGGAGGTGAGTGTATATGCAAGGGAGGGACTGCCATGATGAAAAATGGACTCTAAATTTGGTAAGTGGGGAAGTGTGAACATTTGTGGAATGAGTGAAAAATTTGTTGAGGTCAAGGCAATGTTTTATTGGTGAAGTATATGATTTAAGTAATGTGGAAACCTGTTATAAAGCTTCTCTAAGGCTTCGCTATACCCTGTTGGTCTTAATTACCTATTCGAGTGATAGAACTTGAAACATGTTTTTCAGTCACTTCTGTGGTAATCTGTCTAGTCTACTTTGTACCTTTTCTAGGGCCAGTCTTACCAATTTACAATTTTCTGGAAAATCATCTACTTCCTTAAGTAGTATATTTTTTACCTAATTCGTCACCTAGATTCTCTTATAATTCCAGCAGATTCCCAGAAATTGTAGTATCTCTTCCTATGCCTTTAAATAGAGAATTCTTACCTGAAAAATTTTAGAAAATTATTTGCACACTTTGAACATGGGTGATTGAATGGAAGAATCCTATGGTCACTACCTCATCTATAAATAGCCTAAGATTAATTTGGTTATAATAACTCTTGTCCACTTTACTGAAATAGAATGACTAAGTGCTATTATTCTTTTGGAAACTTTTTTGCATGTAATAATGTTTCTTATATTTCAACACTTATTTGAAAACAATGGAAATTCATTTTTGTTGTTTGGTAGATGAGTTAATTATGGGTTGCATATATTTTTGCTAGCTGTACTTCAACTTGTATGTGGAGGTACAAAAATTGGAGTGGTATTGATATCTTAAAATGAATTATAAATAGAATTAACATGACAGTTGTTTCTTCTCTTAAAAAGATAGGGCCAGCTCTACACAGCAGATTGGTCTCTCTGGCTAGAGTTCTTTGTCCCTGGCCCTTTGCTCTGTCAGGAAGCTGTCCTGGAGAGCAAATGATGTTTGTGCTGGTTGCAGGCATATTAATTTTGCAGTGCTGTAGTTTGAGATGCAATTGCAGATTCAATTAAACTATTTCACTGAACTTACAAGTTTTATTATCATTTGAAAAACACCAGACAATTACTCCACTTGTGTTTGTAGACCATCATTCCCTTTTGACGTATTTAAGCTGTGATGAGCGCCAGGCTTCCAGACAGGAAGAAGTCGTCAACTTAGAGGGCTCAAATTCTGTGATTCTGACAGGAACAGGTTTATTCTGAAAACCCCAGCATTGGCAAAAGAGCTTTTTTAAAGGCAGGAACAAGATGACAGTCTTTTAAACAAGTTCTATTTCCTTATAGCTTATCATTGAATTACCTATTAAAACTATTACAAGCTGATCTCATAGTTAATGCTATCATTGGGATGGGACCTTCGGTGATCTCAGTGCAGGCCACCTTGTCTACCGATTGAAATATGCCAACAATAGCTATATGCCTCACTGACCTACTAAAGGTACCCTTTTAGAGAAAATGTTGAAAACATGAAAGTGTGCCTTGATCATTGCCACTCAAGATGGCAGCTGGGATTTGTAGGACAATTTGCAGTAATTTCCATGGGCAACCAGGAAGCCAAGGAGGCTGGAACAAGGAGAGATTGCTTTATTTTCTCCACCAGGACTGCAGTATTGAAGGAATTTCCACAAGTTAAAAATGGGTTCTAGGTGACTTTCTCAATTAAATCCCAAATACTAGAAAAGAGCAGATTTGAATCGTAAGTGTTAGATGCACATTGCTAAATTATGAAATGGGTTTATGTCAGTTTTATTTTTCATAAGACGTATAATCAGACATCTGACCCTGGGGTTCTTTAAATGAGCATAACAAAATTGTTTGAAGACAAACGATATTATATTTATATAAGCATACATTTCTCAGTCTTCTACAAGTTCCGTACTCCACAAACACTTTTGTTATAGTACCAGGAATGATTATATTTATCCTTGAATCAGCCGTAGAGACCATTCGCCGCTGCTGCGCCTAACCATAGGGTGAGGATTCCACTCACAGGGGTGTGAAAGGCAGTGTTGGGATCATCCAATTTGGTTGTGATCACCTCATAAAGACAGGATTTCAGGGGAAATGGCAGTTCCTGTTGATCTTGCGTGACATGCCCAGGGGGGTCTGCAAAGGACGAGTAGCTGCCCCCAATATTTCTGAGGTGCATTATTCAGGATGATTCCTCTACAAAGTTGTCTCAGAGCGGGGACTGTAGATCTTAGAACAATTGTCAAAATTCTGTCTCTCACATGTGTGCACATCTACTTTATTTTAACACAGTCTTACACAGCCAGTGTCCCCAAGTCACATCCACCCAGCACAGGGGCTAAACTGGAATGATTGCCGGCTTCAACTACTGTGCATTGTGCACAGAATAGGCATTGAGCACCAGATACCAAATACTTGGAACTTTGTATTGAATAAGTTATTCTTCCCAACCCCTACTCCTCCCCTCCTTCCCTTCTCCTCCTCCTTCCCTTCTGCTCCTCCTCTCCTCCTACTCCTCCTCCCTTCCTGCTCCTCCCCTCCTCCTCTTCCTCCTCCCCTCCTGCTCCTCCTGCCCTCCTCCTCCTCTCCCCTTCTCCTCCCCTCCTGCTCCTCCCCTCATCCTCCTCCCCTCCTCCTCCTCCTCCCCTCCTCCTCCTCCCTTCCTCTTCCTCC
>NW_016107325.1:9798801-9844441 GCF_001604975.1 Cebus imitator
TTGAGACAGGGTCTTGCTCTGTCACTCAGGCTGGAGTGCAATGGCATAATCATGGCTCACTGCAACCTCTGCAGCCTGGGTTCAAGCAATTCTTGTGTCTAAGCCTTCTGAGCAGCTAGAATTACAGGCATGAGTCACTATGCCCAGCTATTTTTTGTATTTTTAGTAAAGCCGAAGTTTTACCATGTTGGCCAGGCTGGTCTTGAACTCCTGATCTCAAGTGATCCACTCACCTTGGCTTCCCAAGGTGCTGTGGTTATAGGCATGAGCCACTATGCCTGGCCACAAATATTTAATAACTTTAAAGTCTATGTACAGTGGACACAAACAGTTGAAAATCAGTTTGTATGCTTGCTTGCTGCTTGTTTGTTGGTTTTTAATTTCTTGGACTGTAATCTCAGCATATTCACCTTTAAGAGAGAAAACGGGAAAAGCTCTATTCTTAAATGTTCCTCAAAATAAGTGCAAAGTGTGATTCAAGTTATATCTTCTGTGGTCTTCAGTATGCCATCATTTGAATGTCTAATGTTCTCAATAGAATTTTAAGATATTTAAAATTACACCTAATATTGTACAGCAAGGTGACCATAGTTAATGATGATATATTGTATTTTTGAAAAATGTAAACAGAGAGGTTGCTTCATGCTCTCGCCACAAAAATGATAACTATATGAGGTAGTATATTTATCAATTAGCTATAATTAACTATTATATAAAGTATATATACTTCAAAACATGTTGTAGATGATAAAAACATACAATGTTATCTGTCAATTTTTTTAATCTAAAAATTATTAAAAATAATAAAATTAAATTTTGAACAAATTTTTCAGAGTTTCCTTAAGTTCATCTTAAGTTCATCTACCAAATCTGGGGTTACTCAGAACCAAACTGACTCAATAATCTTTATTAGCTCTGTAATTCCAATCACAATGTAATATTTCTGAGCTATTGTTGCATCACATATAATTCAGTTTATTCCAAATCTTTATCCCAGCATATCTATGTAGCTATTGATAAAATTTAAAGGAAAAAAGAGACTCCTGGAGGCACAATTTGCCTGAGACAATTTTTTTCTTAAAGATTGTGATATTTTATTTGTTCAAATTACAGCAGCATAAGTTACATGTATAGGGTACTTGTTTATTCAAGTACAGTAACATATTTGTAGAATTTCTACACTAGCTATTGTCATTGGCTATGATCATTGATAGCTCTGTTCTGCCTACTATGGAAACATAATAAATGAACAAGCTTCTCTACCTCATTTTTAAAGAAAATTTTTACATTTTTATATGGACTTGATTATATCATCTTAACATATGAGAGTGGAAATTCAGTAGTGGTTTAGAAAAAGTGATCATATACATTTTCGTCTGGGTAAATAGAAAGTATATTACTGCCAGGATTTTATTATCTCTCTAAATTGTTGCACTAATCACTTCTAATGATGGCCCTGTAATTTTAAAGAACAACATTTTTGTTAAAATACGTCTATTTAAAAAAATATTTGGTATATTTTCTTAAAGCCCAAGTTATCTTAAAATATGAATCCATAAATATTTGAGTTACTTTTATAAATAAATAGTTTCCTTTAAACAAATCAAACAAATCAAGAACTGTAACAAATATTCACTGTGATTTTTGACTGTCAAAAGCTAAAACATTTTGATTGATTTCCCTGGATTTTTGTGTGTTTTGAAGATATGAATCTCCTGAAGCCTAGAAAGTTGCTTAAGTCTAGTATAATGCTGGTTAATAAAATGGATATATCTTTAACTTATTGTCACAAATGATATTTGTTAATTGAAAACCAGATAAAAAATGAGTTAAACTATGAGCCTTATTATAAGAATATTCTTTCTTTGCTAAATTATATACAATATGATTATTCAGTTCTATATTTAATGCCTTACTTATAGTTTAAGATTTCTATTGATTTTCTTCTATGTAATCATGATATTGGCACCTTTATAGTAAGTTTACTCTTTGAAAACATAACACATAACATACTGAAACGAATTTTCTTTTTTAAGGAAAATATGAGGAAATAACAGACTGAAAATATGCGTTCAGAGGCATAGAATCTTCAGGAAAATACCGGAGTTCCTGAGATCTCAAGGTCAGCAGCTTATACATCATTATTATCATGCTTTTACAGATTTTTACCTGTGCATCTGTTTCAAGTTGTTGATGTGTAATTGGATAATAAGAAAAAACTGTCTTACTTAAAATACATGTTTTAAACAAAGTGTTCTCAAGATTAAAAAAATTAATTTATTTTCATTAGGGACAATAAAAAAACTGTCTTAATAGATAACTACTGGTTATTGTAATTTGTTTCATTTTCTAAGGGTAGTACTATTAGCATAAAAATAAGTATTGGCATTTCTATAAATTTTTCTTTCTGATTGTTAAATATAAACCTATTTAGTGAATTTTTCATTTCTTTTGTATCTTTGGCTGCAATATGCACACATATACACATAGTTTAGAAGGATAGCTAATCAGCAATTCTTCCGAAATTACTTGAATTCCATTCCCTGACTTACTTTAACTACAGCCAAATAAATAATGCTATCATTGGAAAACGTGGCTTCGATAAAATGGCGATTAATATGAAAGAAAAGGAGGATATGGGGAATCTTTTCTAAGTTGTTTAGGATCATATAACTGGAAAAGAAGAATGTGCCTACTCATTATTAAGCAGTTTATTGTAATAACAAATTAATGTACAATATTCATTTAAAAGTTATACACGTAGGTTAAAGTGGTTTAGTATAATGGAATGCCTTGAAAAAGTACATGATTTTTGATGTGTTTATATTGTGGAGCCCAATATCAAATATTCATAATTTTAAATGAAAAAAATAGTTATCTCTCATTTGGATTGTCTTGGGCACGCATGTCTTCAATATCTGTATCTTTTTCTCATACTTCCAAGGGTATAGTAATTTATTTATAACTTACCATATGCAAAGCAATGGGCAAAACACTATGGCTCTTGCAAAATGAATAAGATATGGTCCCTATTCTCAAATATTTCCCAACCAATATGTTATGCAAAAATTAATTTTACTATTAACTCAAGCAACACATAATTAAAAAGACAAGCCAGATTTAAAAAGTGTAAGTAATTATTTCTAAAGCTAAATGGGGATTATTTGGGGATTATTTGTATTTTCACATTAAAGCTCTTATTAGCCTAGAATATTGAGAGTTTATACCACTGAGAATGTTGCTCCATTACAACCCACACCCAACTGATTTTTTATTAAAGTAGCTCTTCCAGTACAGCACAAGTAAGAAATATGGGATTCTAGGAAAGAAAAGTCTCTTGCCACAACTGCAAATTTAATGTTATAGAAAATACTGTGCAATCACTTATGAAAAGAACAAAGGTGGCATTGACAACATTTTTTAAATTCAAGTACATTGGATTTCTTTATTAAGCTCACCAGAGAATTAAATCGTTTCCCCAATAACCTAGAAAGACATGTAGATTTGAAAGGGATTGAATGCTATAAGTCTGTAAGGGATCATATGCAAATAGTAGCTAGGTGAGTACAGGGATTTGAAATGGGTGGGAGTGCAGACTCAGCTTGAAATGAAGTTGCACAGCCCTCTGCTTCTCAAGAAAAGCTTTTTAAAAGGGTAGTGTCTTAAGAACCTAATGCAAGTAAAGTAATTTAAAATAGTAGACTTCTTTTTTGAAAAACCAGTGAAGATATCCCTTGCTTCATTGTGTTATTAGGAAAGTAGCTAAATTAATTTATATAACCAACCATAATCATACAACAAATATTTGTCAAGTGCCTACTATGTGCATAGGGGTATGAGGGGATTGCTGGGGAGTGACAGCAGTGAATAAAATATTCTTGCCTGAGTGGAAATTACATTCTGGTGGATGGAAATAGGTAATAAAAAAACAAAATTAATTATGTATTATGTTTGATGGTTGTAAGTACCATGGAGAAAAAGGAAAAAAGAAAGGGAATAGACAGTATAAGTAGAGGCAGAATTTTAAAATAAACCTAATAACTTTGCACTACATAATTTACACAAAAGAGATAGATGTCACTTTTCTTCACATAATACCAACTAAAAACAAAGGTAATGAAATACAACACCTGATGGTAAGTTTTCTAAATCATTATTAATTAAGATACATGTTGTAAATCTATATAAAATCAGTTTCAGTTTCACCAGAAAGAAAAAAATATTATTTTTTAGAAATGATGATATAGTTACTACAAGTATATGAAATGATGTAGTATTAAAGGCATAGGTCTATGTGCATTTTTATTAGAAAATATGTAGACTTGGAAATCAAATCAGTTTTGTGCGATCATTAACAAATGAGTGATCAGGATTTTTTATGGTAATCAGGTTGGAATATTTTCATTCAATATTTGGTTCTGAGCACAGGAGTCTGGAAATGTTGAAGGCCCAAATACTCCTGCCTGTTTTCTTGCAATTCATTTATAGTTTAGAATTCATCATATAAAGTGATGTTATCTTAAAAGTCATTCAGCCTTGACTTTAGTGGTTGGAATTGAGAGATTTAGCCAATTTTGTATGCTGAAAAAGTAGTTGAGTTATTTTGTTTTCATTGAGGATAAGTCAATGTAAAGTAAATATCTGGTCATGCAAATAAACAAAACAAAATTTGAATTAAGAGATTTCAAAATCTATTAAGTATTGCAAGGTTTTCAGTCTTCCAAAAGACAGATGTTGTAAGTAAGCAGTATATCATTTAAAGGAAATGTGTCCAATATTAGATTATTAAAAGAAATATGAAGTAAAGCTCACAATTGTTTAGAGGCTCTATCTGTCTATCTATCTATTGTCTGTCTATCTATCTATCTATCTATCTATCTATCTATCTATCTATCTATCTTTTTTTTCTTTGAGACAAGGTCACTCTCTGTTGCCCAAGCTGGAGCAAAGTAGCAGGATCTCAGCTCACTCAGCCTCCCAGGCTCAAGTGATACTTTTCAGCCTCTCAAGTAGCTGAGACTATAGGCTGTACTACCACACCTGGGTAATTTTTTGTTTTTCTAATTTTTTTTGTAGAGACAAACTCTTACTTGTTTCTCAGGCTGGAGGAAGCTCTTTCTTAATTAAACAAAGCAGAGAGTGTTTATTACATGCTGTATTGTGGAAAGAATTGATGGTTAGCTCTATAAGGTTAACCACAAAAAGGCAGCTTGTGTTGTTTGTTACAGGAAAACCAAAAAAAGGAAAGAGAGAGAGAGAAAAGAAGGAAGAAAAAAGAGAAAGAAAGAAAATTGAAGGAAGAAAGAAAGAAAGAAAAGAAAGAAAGACAAAGAAAGAGAAAGAAAATTAGAGTTGCAGAGGCTGGTGAAGGTTATGAGGCAAAGACTTCACATGTAACGTTTCTCTGTTAGGGATAGATTCTTTCCAAACCAATATTGACCTTTGTTGTATTCATCTGGAAACTTCAATGGAAGGAACTACAAACTCTAGTTGAGGATAACCGAAAGTTGACTTTTCAAAAGCAAGTAGAAAATAGCATACTCTTTCTTTACATTCCCTTGCTTTCATGCTCCCTTCATTTGCTTTACAAAATTGCTAACCCAGTAATCATTTGCAACTCTGTACCACAAATCCAGTTCCTCATGGATCTTTCCAATTAATGATTCTTGCATTCCCTCATAAACCAATACCCACACGAACCTTACATTACTTGGCATGCACATGCTCCAGGTGGTTCTTTCTTCTCTGACCCTGTCTTCAAGTTCTCCAAGTAATTTCCTAGCATTCTTATTCATCCATCATTCTTGCAAATAATTTATGTAATCCAGGGTTTCTTAACTTCAGCACTACTGACATTTGGATCCAGGTAATTCTTTATTGGGGGAGCGGTGACGGCTGTGCTTTGCATTGTAGGGCGTTTAGCAGCATTTCTGGAACCAAACGCCATTGGCACTTCATCTTTAGTTATGATAAAAATGTCTTAAGACATTGACCAATGTCCCCTCAGGGCAAAATTAGCCCAGATTGAGAAGCTTGAGCCAACCCTAACCTCTATGACCTCCATAAACTTCTATCCACTCTACTACATGAACCACAAAGCCTCCTGAGCACCTCCAGCACTTCAATTAAAACAACTCAGCAAGGCCAGGCATGGTGGCTCATGCCTGTAATCCCAGCACTTTGGGAGGTGGAGGAGGATGAATCTCTTGAGCCCAGGAGTTTGAAACCAGCCTGGGAAACATGGCAAAACTCCATCTCTACAAAAAAAATACAAAAGATTAGCTTGACGTAGTGGTGGGCGTCTGTAGTCTCAGCTACTCAGGTGGCTGATGCATGAGAATCGCTTGAACTTGAGAGTTGGAGGTTGCGGTGAGCTGAAATCATGCCACTGCACTATAGCCCTCCAGCCAGGGTAACAGAGTGAGACCTTATCTCAAAAAAAGAAAAAAGTAAAAAGCTTTTCTGTTTTTTTCAGTTTCCCTTGCTTAAGTAACACTCACCTCTATTTGATCATCTGTGTTTTTAGTTTCCTTTTATTTGCTTATACTTGGCCTTGTATCTAAAGCATGTTTTACAAAATAATAAGACAATGTAAAATAAGTGGGAAAACAACAGTAAAGAAGAAATAAGGTAAAAAAAATGAAGTGAAAGGAAAAGAGTTTATTACATGTGTAACCTAATTTTACCCCTAATGTAATCCTTGTGGTGATTACATTGGGACTGAGCCAGCCCCTCAATAGCATTCACTAATGTAATCAGTGGGGTGAAGTTAGGGTACAAATGCAATAAACTCTTTTCCTTTCACTTCTTTTGCTTAGAATAAAATTAGACTTTTAGTGCCTTTAATCTTTCCGTGTATCCTAGTTGTGCTTGGAAGTTTGTTTGGACACCAGCAGCTTGCCACCCACAGCTCTCCAGCAACTCCTTTCTTACACAGTACATGCAACCATGAACCCAAGCTATAGAGAATCCTTTCTTGTACTCACATTCATGAGTGCTACGGGAGCAATTACACCACTCTGCAGATTTATGGTGTTCTAATCTGAGATAGTCCCTCAATAGTATTCACTAATCCTTTCATTCTGACTGTGGTCGGCCACTATTTCAAAAGTTCATTACCCCACTCAAGCCACACAATCTCTCCCTTTCACTCTTAGTGCACCTGCTATTTTAACAAGAAAATTGAGGTCATTGTGTGGAAACCACTTGTGAATCTTTGCAATTTCCTCCAGCATCGAATTGACTAGGTCTATAAACATCCTTTCTGTCCTCCAATCTCTAAGAAGGCTCAGGAGTCCTTCCTGCTATTCAAGGCAAAGCCTATGTTTGATTTTACTTCCTATCACTGAGGCTGAGACCTTTTGCCATTAATTATCTCTTTTTTTGTCCTTTATCTCCAACTTTTTCTTCCTTGCTGGCCCTTTGCCTTCAGCCATTCATGTTCTTCACACTCCTGTCCAAAAAACCAAATTGACAAACAAAAGCAAACCAAACTCTTTCTTCACCACCAGTTGGAGAGGCTTTCTGTCGTCTCCAACTCATTCAAGCTCTCCAAGCAGTAGCCTACATTCATTATCTCCAATTTCTAAGATTCAGTCACTCCGCAGCACAGTGCGATCTGATTTCTAACCCCATTTACCAGAGCATGCTCTTTCTAAAGGCACAGATGACCCACAGCCCTTATCTTGACTGGCCCTCTCAGGGGTATTTGACACTGTTAACTACATTTTTCTTCATGTTCCCTCCCTAGGCTGTTGTATCGCTCCCTCTTGGTTTCCCTGACATCTTGTGGATCTTATTTGTAAAGACCTCTTTCACTGTCTCTTCTGTATCTGTTCTTCCATCAGAGAGTCACAAATCACAAACTCAAACCCTAATAGGTGGCTACAGGTAGTATAAATGAATGAAGTTGGCTCATTGAAAACAGTAAATACTATAGAGGTCAAACGACATGCCCACAAAAGTTATTGATACTTTACTCCTATTCAAATGGCGGGACTCCCTGGAGATCCATCTTCAGTCTATTGCACTTCTCTCTGTCCTGTTCTTCCTAATCAAGCAAAGCTGCTATTATGACTTTGTTACTGACATAGAGGTCAATGCCTCCAACCCTTTTCTTCAGCTAAGCTACAGAATTACAGGTTATGCTAAAAGTCTACAGGGTATCAATGCCTAACAAGGACACACAGAAATGCAAACATCAGAGCAATAAAATGGAATAGAGTGCAAAACCAGACACTCTATACATGCAATCATAAAATGCACTGCCAAAATAATCATAAGTCCATGAAGAATCTCTCAAAGGAAAGTCTATTAACAAACCGAGGTGCACATAATTAGTGTCTGATAAAAGAGACAATTCAAATAGGGGAAGGAGGGAAGAACTATGGCTTATTGAGTAGATGGTACTAGAACAATTCTTTGCTTGGGGAAAAATAAGATGTGATCTGTGTGTTACACAATATTAAAGTAAAATTTAAATAACAATTTAAAATACTATTTAAAAATATTATTGAACATCGAATAGATTCAATAGCCTATAGGTATTTATGTGACTTTGGCATAGAAAAAATCTAAGCAATGCAAGAAAGCAAAATCATTTATTCATTTTTAAATTCATAAACAGTAAAATTTATACTTCTTGGTTTACAATTTTGTGAGTTTTGACAATTGTACAGAGTCATGTAACTTTCACAACAATCAAAGTACAGAACAGTTCCATTACTGTTCCCTGCACTTCCCCTTGTCAACTTATCCCTACGTCATCCCTGGCAACTAATCTACTCCAGGTCACTCTAGTTTTGCCTTTTCTAGAACGTCTTCAATGGAACACAGAGAATGTAATCTTTACCATCTGACCTCTTGTATAATGCATTGAAATTCATTCATGCTCTTGCATGTAATAATAATTTTTTCTCTAGTATTGCTAAGTAGTATTTCTTTGTATGAATGTGCCATAATTTGTTTATTCATCCATTCACTAAAAGATATTTAGGTCATTTAGCTTGTGATGGTTTGCATAAAGCCGCTATAATATCCATGCAGAAATTTCTGTGAAAACCTAAATTTTTATTTTTCATGGGCAAATATCCTAGTGGGATTGTGTATCACATAGTAAGTGTATGTTTAGCTTTCTCAGACTGCAAAATTGTCTCCAAAAATGATATACCATCCTAAATTCCCACCAACAATGGATGAACATTCCCATTGCTCCATATCTTCACCAGCACTTGGTATTATCAGTTTTTATTTTGTTTATGTTATTTTAACCATTCTAATTATCACTCTGGTTTTAATTTGCATATTCTTAATGAATAATAACATTGAACATGTTTTCTTCTGCTTATTCACCATTGTTTGCTCTCTTCTGTGAAGTATTTGTTCAAATATTTTGCCTAAATTATACTAAGTTGTTTTCTATTTTTAAGTTTTGGGAGTTCTCTATAAATATTCTTCATAAAAATCCTGTAGGAAATACATGATTTGCAAACATTTTCTCTCTGTCTGTGGCATGCTTTTTCATTTTCTTGACCATGTTCTTTCAGAGTTTTAAAATTTGATAAAGTTATGTTTTTCAATTTTTTTATCCTGTGGATTATGATTTTTGATGTTATATCTTTTTCTTTTTTTGGGGGGGACAGAATCTTGCTCTGTCTCCCAGGCTGAAGTGCAGTGGCATAATCTTGGCTCTTGGCTCACTGCAACCTCCGCCTCCTGGGTTAAGCAATTATTCTACCTCAGCCTCCTGAGAAGTTGGGACCACAGGTATGTGACACCATGCCTAGCTAATTTTTGTATTTTTAGCAGAGACAAGATTTCACCAAGTCTGCCAGGCTGGTCTTGAACTCCTAATCTCAAGTGACCTGCCCTCCTTAGCCTCCCAAAGTGCTGGATTACAGGCATGAGCCACCTCCCCTTGCCTGATGTTATATTTAAGAGGTCTTTGCTTAAACCAAGGTCACAATGATTTTCAACTATGTTTTCTTCTAAATGTACTATGATTTTATGTTTTGTATTTAGCCATATGATCTATTTGGAGTTAATTTTTACGTAATGTAAGAGATTGAAGTTCACTATTTTACTTAGTACTTACAGACATCTGATTGTTTCCTCACTTTTTTAAACAAAACGATTCTTTATACCCTAAATTGACTTTGCATTTTTGTCAGAAAATCAATCACATTTGTACAGGTATATTTCTGGTCTCTCTATTGTGTCTGATTGATGTATGTATTTGTACTTTTCCTGTTATCACACTGTCTTTATTACAGTAGCTTTATAGTAAGTCTCAAAATCAGGTAGTGTGAGTCCTCTTCTTTTACAAAATTGCTTTGGTATTCTAATTCCTTTTCATTACACTGTGAATTTCAGAGTCAGCTTGTTGATATCTACAAAAAAGCCTGCTGAAAGTTTGATTGGAAAATTCATTTATGCACATTAGAAAATCCTCTGAATTCTATTTTCAAAATAAAATGCTTAAAAGAATACTCACTGCATATATGATACAAATAGCCAATATTATTAAAATATAAAGAATTATTAGCATTAAAAAGAAATATGAATCTGATTAGGATAATTGGCAAGGACTTGTGAGAGCTTTTCACAGAAAAAGTTCTGATGACCTCTAAACTTAAAAATTAAAAGACTCAACACAATTATAAATCAAAAACATTTGCTTTATAATGGCCATCTGAACATATAAAGCTTTGGGAAATAATATAACATATTGACAGAGCATCATTGTTAAGGTCTTTTTGAACTTTGAGTATACTCCATTGTCTAATTATCTGTGGGGATTTAGGCAAACTGCTGAGACTTTAGAAATGTTCAGATACTTCATCAATAAAGTAGATATAGATTCTGGCACATTGTAAACACTCAATGTAGGCCATCATAAATGCATTCAACACTGATAAGGATGTGGAGAAATGGACCATATTATACTACAGCGATGGGCCAGGAATTTGGTTCAACTTTTCTAGAAGACTATTTGTCATTATGTGTCTTAAAATCTTAAAGTCTGCACACTCTCTGACTTAGGAATTCCAAATATAAAAAGAAATTACGGCAATAATTATGAACACAAAGCAATGTGTATAAAGATGTTTATTGAGGTAATATTTAAAGTAATAAAATGGGAAACATCTGCCTGTTCAAAAATGAGGAAGTCATTAAATAAATTATTAAATATGCAAAGTAAATTTTCTGAGGTATTAAATAAAGGCGTTTTCACAGCATATTTTATTATTGGGGAGCTCTCTGAAATATAAACGTAAGTGAAAAAGAAGTTCATGAAAACAGCGTTTAAAGTATGATACTATTTATACTCTTAAATGATGTATGTGCATGTAAGAAAGGATAATTATCTATGTACACACATATAAATGTCACACATACATGCATAAAATAAAAGTGGTATGTCTAGGTGGTTGGAGATAGATTCCATTCATTGCCTTCTTGGTATTTTTCAGTAGTCTCCAGATTTCCTGAAAACACATCTAACTATTACTTTTAAAAATAGGTAAAGTATAGAATATGAAGCGATGGACAATTGTAAACTACATAAAGAGATAAATGGGCAACTACTTAAAGCATGTTTATTTCATAGATGACCATGGAATTTGAGTAGCCTTATTATTTAAGGACATCCACAAATTAATGAGAACATCAACAAGACCCCAGTAGAAAAATGGGCTAAAATAAATGAAAGAGTAATAGAAAGAGAGAAGGAGAGGGAGAGAAAGAAAGGGAAGGAGGAGAAAAAGAGAGAGAGAAAAGTGAGGGAGAGAAGGAGGAAGAGCTAATAAACAGTAAAAAACTGTTTATCCTCAACAGTAGTTAAAGAAATGGAAATAAAATGATGTAATATTATGTCTATCAAATTAGCAAAACTTTTTTTATTACATATTTGTTTCACTGTTATATACTGTTGATAGAAATGTTAAGTCCTTTGCCTCTCTTTTAATCAGGTTATCTGTTTCTTGCTATTGAGTTTTTTGAGTTCCTTATATATTTTGATATTAACTCCCTATAAGATGTTTTGATTGCAGATATTTTCTCCTTACAGATAATTTCTTCACCATATTAATTGCTTCCTTTGCTCTGCAAAACTTGTTAGTTTGATACAATTCCCTTTGTGTACTTTTGCTTTTGTTGCTTGATCTTTTAGAATCAGATTTTTAAAAAATTATTGCCCAGACCAATGTCATGTAGTGTTTTCCTACATGACATTTTCCTGTGCTTTCTTCTAGTACAGTTACTGTTTCAGGGCTTAGGTTTAAGTCTTCAATCCATTTTGAGTTTATTTTTGTAACTAATATGAGATAAAGGGATAAAGGTTGTTTTATCTTTCTCTATGTGGATATCCAGTTTTCTCAACACCCTTTATTGAAGAGACTGTCTATTCTCCATTGTGTGTTCTTGGCAGCTTTATGAAATATTAATTGACCATGGATTATTTTTTAGCTTACTTCTGGTTTCTCTATCTTGTTTCATTGGTCAATTTTTTTTTTATGTTTATGCCAGTACCTTACTGTTTTTACTATTATTTCTTTGTAACATAATTTGCAGTCAGGTAATGATAGCAGCAGCAGGTGGTCTGGAGTGGTCACTGCCATCATGCCGGCTGTCACAGGGATGTGCAGCTGGGCCTGCATGCTCCATGGTCAGGCAGGAAAGGGGACAAGTGCAGCCCCCTTGCTTTCAAGTTGGGACAGGAGCTCACCAGGAGCCACTGCAGCCACCCAAGTCACAACTGCAGATCTGGGCATCCCTGTGCTCGTGGGCCAGAACAGGCAGGAGACCTGCCCTCCTGGGTGCAGTTGCAGCTGCCCGTCTTGGCTCTGGACCCCTGCCTCCTGCTTAATGGAGCAAACAGAAGCCTTTTATTCCCACACCACGAGTGCAGGTGCAGCTGCCCAAACCATGATTGTAGATCCTGCACTCCTGGGAACCTGGGAAGGCCCTTCCCCACCCCTGCCCTCATGGGCTCAGAAGTTCCTGCTCCCACTACTTGGCTTCTCCCTCCTGTCCGTGCCCACTCCAATCTTGGAACAAAGTTGGGGCAGAGCCCAGGTGCTCTCATAGCTAGTCCAGATTTGCATATGCTTGGGGCAGTGCCGACATACCAGCCTTCTGCTGCCTCAGCCCTTTGCAAGACTTTGGGCACTGACAAGCAGAGGAGGGAAACTGATGAGAGGCTGAGTATAGCTTGACACTGTCCTTGCAGGTGTCCGTTGGCCCCTAAGCCCTGGGCACCATGAACAACCGCAGGAGGTAGACAGGCTCCTGGGTAGAAAAGGGTGGGTCCCCGGTGAGGCCCCACCTCTAGACCAGGAAGGGCCTCAAGGCCTAAGGCCAGGCTGCCAATACCACCAGCACCTGGAGCTAACCCCCTGTCGCAGCAGCCAGTGTCTGACTACGCAGTGGCCCGACCCCCAGCCTTGCTCACACAGCCCTTGCTGCTCCATGCCTGACTCACCCTTGGTAGGCATGGGATCCAGGTTGGTGGTATGAGCTGAGTGCAGCCTGCTAGGTTGATCGGATGGAATGAGCCCAGTGGGATCAAGCAAAACTCAGGCAAAGGCACCACTGGCACAGAAGTTTCCTGCCAGAAAAGTGACACCCGAAGGATGCTGTTAACAGTAGTGTGATGTCTCCAGCTTTGTTCTTTTTGTTCAGGATTGTCTTGGCTATTTGTTTTGTGTGTGTGTGTGGTTCCATATGAATTTTAGAATTTTTTTTTCATATTTCTGTGAAAAGTGGCATTAGAATTTTTATTCCAATACAAGGGATTGCATTAAATCTGTAGATCTCTTTGGGTAGTATGAAATTTTTTTAACAAGATTTATTCTTCCAATCTATACTCTTCTAGAAAAGTTGAACGTAAGGTATATATATTCTCATTTATTTGTGTCTTCAATTTCTTTTCTCAGTGTTTTATAGTTTTCAGTGCACAGATCTTTTATCTCCTTGGTTAGTTTATTCTAAGTATTTTTTGGTACTATTACAATTGAGATTGTTTTCTTGATTTCTTTTTTGAATTATCTATAAGAATGCTACTGATTTTTGAGTGTTGAATTTTTATCCTATAACTTTACTGTATTTGTTAATCAGTTTTAATAGTTTTTGGTGGAGTCTTTAGAGTTTTCTATGTCATCAGCAAGTAGCAACAATTTCACTACTTCCTTTCCTATTTAGATGCCTTTTATTTCTTGTCTTGCCTAACTGTTCTGGAAAAAACCATCGGTACTATTTGAATAAAGTGGCATGAATGGGAATCCTTGTCTTGTTCCTGATCTTAGAGAACAAGTTTTCAACTTTACCATTAGGTATGATGTTAGCTGCAGGCTTTTTGTATATGGCCTGTATTGTGTTGTGGACATTGTACATGTATTGTGTATTGTGTACATTCTTTCTATACCTAATTCACTGAGAGTTTTTATCCTAAATAAACAATTTTCAAAGAAGACCTAAAAATGGCCAATAAGCACATGAAAAAGTATTCTACATTATTAATCATTTTAAAAGTGCAAAATAAAAAAAAAACAGAAATGCAAACTAAAATCACAATGAAATATTACCTCACGCCAGCCAGAATGGCTAATGTAAAAAGAAAAAAAATATAACAAGTATTGGTGAGGTTGTGGAGAAGTGGGAACACTTTTACACTGTTGGTGTGAATGTAAATTAGCACAGCCATTGTGAAGAACTGTATGGAGGTTCCCCAAAACATTAAATCTTTTTCTGCCACTGCACTGTATTCACTATCTCAGTTAAAAGTTGCAAGTCATCTAAATTAGAAAACTACAAAGTAACTGAGATTATTCCCTCTTACTTACCAGTCACTTCCAGAAAATCACTACCAAATTCTACTGGTTTCTTTCCTCATGTTACTACTCATCCCTTCCAGCTTCACTGCCACCACATTAATTCTGTTATTCTTCATCTCTCAGCTGGATATAGGGCGAGGCTACCAATGAGTTTCTCTGGTGCTGTTTACATACCTTCAAATCCATTCCCAATACAACTGCCTAGAGGCTAATCCAAAAAAAATATCTGATCATGACCTTCGTTCAGCCTCTTAAATTTCTTCGAAGATTTTCCATACAATGATAAGATCAAAGCTACTTTTAAAAATCACCTGCCTTCCCCACTCTTTTTCAGCATCATTGCTCCATCTCTGATTCTACGTTTCGTTAGTCCTGAATTCCTTTATAATCACCCTCTTGTCTTCACACCTTTTTGCTTTTATTTAAATTGCTTGTGCTGGTTGGAATGTTCTCTATTCATTCTCTTCCTCCTTTTTTTGTGTGACTAGCTCCTTTTTATACTTAAAGGCTTGTCTCTAGTGTCCCTTCTCCAGACAGTCCTTTCTGACCTCTTTTCCTGTTTAGCACCTTTCATTTACTGTTAATCACATAAATGACAACTTTATTGAGGATTATCTATGTACATGCTATCTTCACCTCTATACCAGTGAACTCGAAAGCAGAATGCAGGTAACCTATGGAGTGAGCCAGAAGATCTTCCGGAAGTAAATTTTAAAATATCAGTATTTATATTTATGTTGTGCTATCATGTCTAATTTTTACATTTTTGTGTGATACAATTTATATACTATGCCTTCATATAATTTGGCTCTATGTACCCACCCAAATCTCATCTTTAAGCTTCCATATTTCCAACATGTTATGGGAGGGACCCAGTGGGAGATAACTGAGTCATGGGGGTGGGTCTTTCCTGTGCTCTTCTCATGTTAGTGAATAAGTCTCACAAGATCTGATGGTTTTAAAAATGAGAGTTTCTCTGCATAAGTTATCTCTTTGCTTACCACCATCCATGTAAGATGTGACTTGCTTCTTTTTGCCTTCCACCAAGATTGTGAGGCTTCTCCAGCCATCTGAAACCTTAAGTCCATTGAACCTCTTTCTTTTGTGAACTGCCCAGTTTCGTGTATGTCTTTATCAGCAGTGTGAAAACTGACCAATACAGTAAATTGGTATCAGTAGAGTAGGGTGATGCCGAAAAGATACCCAAAAGTGTGGAAGGGACTTTGGAACTGGATAACAGGCAGAGATTGAAACAGTTTGGAGGGTTCAGAGGAAGACAGGAAAATGTGGGAAAGTTTGAAACTTCATGGAGACCTGTTGAGCGGCTTTGACCAAAATGCTGCTAATGACATGGACAATGAAATTCAGGCTGAGTAGGTCCCAGATGGACATAAGGAACTTGTTGGGAAGTAGAGCAAAGGTGATCCTTGTTGTGTTTTAGCAAAGCAGCTAGTAGCATTTTCCCCCTGCCCTAGAGATTTGTGGAACTTTGAACTTGACAGAGATGATTTAGGGTATCTGGTGGAAGAAATTTCTAAGCAGCAAACCATTCAAGAGATGACTTGGGTGATGTTAAAGGCATTCAGTTTTAAATGGGAAATAGAGCATAAAAGTTTGGAAAATTTGCAGCCTAACAATGCAATAGAAAAGAAAATCCCATTTTTTGAGGAGAAATTCAAGCCAGCTGCAGAAATTTGCATAAGTAATGAGGAGACAAGTGTTAATCATCAAAACAGTGGGGAAAATGTCTCCAGGGATGTCAGAGACCTTTGTGGTAGCCCATCCATCACAGATCCAGAGGCCTAGGAGAAAATTGGTTTTATAGGCTAAGCCCAGGGTCCCTGTGCTGTGTGCAGCCTAAGGGCTTGGTGCCCTGTGTCTCAGCCATTCCAGCTGCCATGCCTGAAAGGGGTCAATGTAGAGCTCAGACCATGGCTTCAGAGGGAGCAAGCCCCAAGCTGTGGCAGTTCCACATGATATTGAGCCTGCCAGTGCACAGAAGTCAAGAACTGAGGTTTGGGAACTACTACCCAGATTTCAGAAGATGGATGAAAATGCCTAGATGTCCAGGCAGAAGTTTGCTGCAGCGTTGAGACTCTCATGGAGAACCTCCGCTAGAGCAGTGTGGAAGAGAAATGTGGAGTCAGAGGCCCCACATGGAGTCCCTACTAGGGCACCACCTAGTGGAGTCAGTAGAAGAGGGCCACTGTCCTCCTGACCCCAGAATGGTAGATCCATTAATGGCTTGCACTGTGTGCCTAGAAAATCCACAGACACACAACACCAGTCCATAAAAGTAGCCAGGAGGAAGTCTGCACCCTGGAAAGCCACAGGGACAGAGCTGCCCAAGATCATGAGAACCCACCTCTTTCATCAGTGTGACCTGGATGTGAGACATGGAGTCAAAGGAGATCATTTTAGAACTTTAAAATTTGACTG
This sequence comes from Cebus imitator, assembly GCF_001604975.1. NCBI lineage: Eukaryota > Metazoa > Chordata > Mammalia > Primates > Cebidae > Cebus > Cebus imitator. The sequence continues at coordinate 9,816,072 of NW_016107325.1, forward strand.
CCCCACTGAATTTCAGACTTGCATGGGCCCTATAAGCACTTTGTTTTGGCCAATGTCTCCATTTGGAATGGCTGTATTTACCCAATGCCTGTATCCCCATTGTATCTAGGAAGTAACTAACTTGCCTTTGATTTTACAAGCTCATAGGCAGAAGGGACTTGCCTTGTCTCAAATGAGACTTTGGACTGTGGACTTTAGTGTTCATGCTGAAATGAGTTCAGACTTTGGGGGACTGTTGGCAAGGGATAATTTGTTTTCAAATGTGAGGACATGAGATTTGGGAGGGGCCAGGGGCTGAATGATATGGTTTGGCTATGTCCCCACCCAAATCTCATATTGAATTCTCCCATGTTGTGGGGTGGTCCCTGTGAGAGGTAGTTGTATAATGGCAGCAGGTCTTTCCTGTCCTGTTGTCATGATAATGAATAAATCTCATGAGAACTGGTGGTTTCAAAAATGTGAGTTTCCCTGCACAAGCTTTTATTCTGTCTTGCCACCACCAGGTAGGAAGTGCCTTTTGTCTTCTGCCATGATTGTGAGGCCTCCCCAGCCACGTGGAATTGTGTGTCCATTAAACCTATTTTTTTTCCCAGTCTCAGGTATGTCTTTATTGGCAGATTGAAAACAGACTAATTCACTTAAATAATAATATATTATGTTATGTGTAAATATATGTACACACATGCATAGGAGTGCATGTAGAAACATTTTTTTCAAACTGGTGGGGATGTATGATTTAAAATGTTAGAAGACCCTTGCTCTGAAGTTTTTCAAAGAAAAGACATATGTCTGATTTATTCAGAACATACAGCATAGTGTTGGGCACACAGCAGACTTTTTTGAATTTAACCGAAATTACAATTTTAGCAAAATTCTATTTCTGTTTATAAAGGTATTTGTGAAGTGTTTAAAGATTTGGATTACGAGAGAGAATTCTCTTGCCTACTAAACTNAGAAAGAATTTGAGAAAGAAATGCAAAGCAAAAAAGAAGAAAATTAATGCTAAGAGAAATTTCATGATTGCAAATGTTTTTAAAAATGAGGAATGCAAAGTTTTAACAGATGTATCTTTATAGTTTGCCAAATGTAACTAAAATGCAACATTGTCATAGACTAGAAGATCTATGAGGATTTACAAAAGGGAGCAGTTCTTTTTAAAGCAAATGATATTTTGAAGGTAAAGTATGTTTGGTAACCTCAATTCTCCAAGCAGAGAACTACAAAAGTCCTTTTAAAATTCCTTTTGCAATGAGTGCTCTAATTTGTGTAGTATTCATATATGCCTTGGGATATCTGTCAATCAGTTTCAATTACTAATCTGAAAAAAAAGGGTCCAGAAGTCTAAACCAGAGAGAATTCCAATGAAATAAATGTGATTATCATATAGCAAATGGCTCTCCCAATTTTAAATTATAACTCCAGTTATTTACAATTACAGACAAGGAGTACAGAAAAATGTAAAGAAAAATCATCTTTATAATTTATGTAAGGATGAATGGATACAAAAATGAATCAAATATTTACAAGCTATATGTATTTCAGTGTTGTTTTCAGGGTAGTGTTCAAAGTATGTATTTGCATATAACATGAGATAGTTAGAAAGGAATTTTTCCTCTCCTAATTAGTTTTTTATAAAAGTCTTCATGAATATGATGAATTTAGGAGTCTGTCTTGGATTTTTTTCTTATAAAATATAATAGTACTGTCTTTTCCTGGTGCTGCTTTATTTTAAGCACAGCTGATTCCAATTTTGTTGTTTCTTTAGATTTTTAACATCAAGCTGAAATAAATATCTAAAAATTTGTGTTACTCTTGGAAAATTTTTTCCTACTCTGAGGCATACATTTCCTGAAACAAAGTTATTTTTATATATCACTCATGATTACCTTTAAAAATCAAAAGTAAATGTATAGTATGAGATATTTCTCAGTAAGAGGAAAAATAAAAACTAATGTATGGAACTGTAATTTAGAACACCTAAAATAATTTCTTAAAATTCTTATTTTCCCCAAAATGATTTTTCAAAGCAGGATAATATGGTATATTTTTTATGTGAACATTTAAGGAATTTTCTTCAACCTGTGTTTGATTTCCAGTTGTCAACATCGTATAACTTTCTTTTACATCCATTAGAGGTGGTAGCTTCAACATTTCTGTTAAATATAAATCTAGTGTTGAAAAATGCCTATAGTTTTATACTTCGTTTTATGTGTAGGTGTTTTATTTTTAAGCCACTAAAGACAAAAAGATGGCATAAATAATAGTTGTAAATACAAAAGTGAAATTAGAATAACGACTCATTTCCAAACTCACTTCCCTAATTGTCGTGACACCTCCCAATCTTAAATTGATGGAGGAGCTATTCTGCTTTGAAATCCAGTCTTCCATTTACACTGTAGCAATGGGAATCCCTTACTTAGCCACCTTTACTTGACAATCTCATAAGGTTAAAGAGCACAACAAAGTGCTAAGAGAAGCCAAGCCGCTCCGTGCTCACATTGTGTGCTCTGTGTTGAAACTTCCAGAGGTTTATTGATGCAGTGGGACTAGAAAAATGAGAGCAGAACCAATTTTCTCCATGGCCTTCACCCTTTCTCACAGACCACAAGATAACCACTGCTATCAAAAGGACACAAGCATTTCTCCCTCTCTCTCTCTCTTTTTCTTTTCTTTTCTTTTTTTTTTTGTCAAGCTAAAATAATGGTATTTCTTTTTTGTACTCAAGGGTGATTTTGCTAGATTAAATGTAAACCTTAGCAGGATGTTGCTTATGTTTAAGACGAGGAGAGTATTTTCATATTTTTTATCTATTACTGATATGGGAATAATAAGAGTATTAAAATAATCTTCTATTTAAGTTTGAAGACTTTCTAGCAAGTTGATAAGTGTAAGAAATTGTTTTTTATAAATGGGCAAAACATATGACAATATATTTTACTGTTTTCAACATATCTCTTACAGAAGATTTGTGGTGATAAAAATCAATACAACATATAATGAATCCTGTCTAGGAGAGAATAAATTCTTCTCATAACTGTAAATTTTGAAGCAAAAGTAAAGAAAGAAAATAAGGTAAAAATAAGGTGTGTCCTGTGAAATTAATCATTTCATTAAAGATTATATTGCTTTCTCAAGGAAAGGAAATTCTGTGCTTTATAAAATCAAAACTAGGCATATTCCATTAAGACAGGGCTGAAAACTGGCAACCTGAGAACTGAAGATGTGTTTGTTTTGGCCATCATCATATTTACTACAATTAAATTGGCTGGATTCTACTACTTCCCATTTTTTTACTCTGTGTTAATGAACGTTTTTTGGTATCTATTTGTTCTTGAAATCATCTGAATTTGTGAACTGCTTTAGAAAGTTGTTATTGTACGAGTTTAAAAACATTGAAAAGTGTGTAAGACAGATTCTTTTATATACTACTGGTGAACATGTAAATTCTTTACAATACTTTTGAAATATGTTTAGCATTATTTGTTAAAACATTAATTCCTTTGAATCTTTCATCTGTCTGCAATCATTCTACAGAAGTGCTCATTTGGATACATAAAGAATGTTCACTGACACATTGGTTATAAGAGTAAAAAATAGAAAACATTGTGAATATCTATCAACAAGTTGTTGATTTAATAAATTATAGTAAATTCTTACATAGCTCTTTAATACAAAAATAAAGTGGTTCTAATATACACTGATATGGAAAATATCAAGTAAATGTTAAGTGAAAAAATAAAATGGTGAAATATTTTTATGTTTCTTTAAAAAGTAATCTCATATTATTAAAATAATATATTAGTACTTAATAATATGTACCAAACTGATAATAGTAGTTGTCTTTGATTGGATGGGATTGTAGTGGGTTTCTTATATTCTAAACCAATATTTCTGTAACATTTAAATTATTAAAGCAAGCATATATAACATAATAAAAAATGTAAATGCAGACATTTAAAACAACAAAACTTTCTATAAAAAATTATCATGAGAAACTGCTTTTCTGTATTATACTTGAGACTTGGCTTGGCCGTTGATATTGTAAGAATAATGGCATATAATATAGTCCAAATTCAAACACCTGTTAGATTATATTTACCAGCTTTTTGACACTTTTTTGTTTTCTTGTTTAAATAAAATGCATTTTTAGAGATATAGGTAAAATTGTTAAAATATGACTTATTCTTAGGAAGAAGAAAAATACTTATTTAGATACATGTTTTTCATGAACAAATGAAAAGAAATATTTGGAACTTCATGAAAAGTAATATGCTGGGGACTAGTATATGCTAAAAAATTTTTTTTGACCTACATTTTAAAACTATGTAATAACCTGTTCTGGAAGGAAAGAAAGAACATATTCCTTCTGCTGCTGAGAAGAAAACCTTGTCATCTCAGCCTTAATCACAAACTAGGCAGTGGGTTACAAAATAAACTTGGCAAAATTTAGATGCCCTGTCCTTGTAGACCATTTGGTCTGCAAATGGACAGATGATATACAAGATGGCCTTTCTGTCATCAAGGATAGAATCAAGAATGAGGCAAGCTTACTTGCAGGGAAAAGAATTTGTGTGCTAGCCTTGGCAAATTTTATGTCTGACCTGATCACAATGACAGGTTTATTGCTATGATGAGAGAGAATAAAAACTTTGCTGAGCCTAGAGAGGAACTTGAAAATGAAGAGGGGAACATGGTCTGGAAAATGAGATAATGGCTTGGACTATTGTCATCATTATCCGTAGCAAACATATATTGTGAACCTGCTAGATGAAAGATACCGAATTAAGTGTGGTGAGGCTGATGTTATAAAATCCACATGGGAAGCTGACAATATAAAATATAGTTACACTGTTGATTTAATGCCATATTTAGTCATTCTAGAAACACCAGGATTAGTAGGATTTGAACATTTCTGTTTCCCATGAAACAATGACTTCTCTTTTCAGAAAACTGTACACAAAAGTTTGCATGTAAAATCAGAGGTCATTCATCCATAGGTCCCTGGTTCTACTTTAAAACAATTTTCTTAACACTAAAAGATACGAAGGACAGTCTGGTTTTGAACTCCAAGCTATATACACATTTGTGCGCCAATAATATACTTCCAAAATCATTGTAATTAAATCTCAACCAAGTATGTCAACACGACTTTTCTAAGCCTTTTTCAGTTTAAATACAATAGCGTCTTATGTATTCTATTTGTTATTAGTTCAGTACGTGCCGCCTCAGAGTTTGAAAATGCAGATTCATTTGACATCTAATTACTCTTGTTAACCTAGTTATTATTAACCATGCTTAAACAAGTTTCTTCCAAGTACATCTGGTTATTGTTTTTATTTCTTTCCTAAGAGTCTATTTGATTAAGGTTTCCACAGTGTTTCCATCAATTTCAGCTGAATATGGTTTTCACATGATTCTGCGTGTCAAGAAACATGCTAGTATTCAGTGACAATATGAAAACCACACCTTATTATTTAAAATATTGGTTTTTGTCAGGTGACAAGTAAATAACGATGGTCTTTTAGATTTTTATATTCTTCTGGGTGTTTATTGACCTCACCTTCATAAAATTACTCTTAGGATTTCTAGAGTGTGTAATGTTAAGCATGTGTCAAGTTCTTCAACTCAATGCAGTGAACAGAAATGTATATCAGATTTTTTTGAATTCTGACTCTGCCATGGAGAGATGGAGAGATGCTTCTGGCAGAATCTGCTCATTCTTCCAAAAGTAATATTTAATCACAACCCACTATATGTAGTTCTTTCATGTGTGGCAGTTGTTGAATACATTAAATGTTATATTGCAGGATAACAAGATTTTAAATTGTGTTTTCAATTAAATAGATGAACAAAATAATATGCATTCACATTAATTAATATGTATTAAGTTCTGCTATAAGACCATGTATTGCACTGGCTATAGTTATTGTTTCCATATTTTATCCTATATATGGTATTTCCCAAAGGGAAATTTAAAACAGCATACACAAAACAAACACTCAAATGGGAAACTCTGCCTTCCCTTAATTCCCTTGATCTCTCCAAAAGAACCATCCACAGAAATCCAAATCTCTATTTTTTGCATCATTCTGTTGTCTCTGCTGCCCAGGACTGAAGATAAGTCACCTTCTTTAAATGTCAGGAGAGAGGAATGGTGTCTAATAAACCTGACTGTTACTGACGCATTCAACGTCATGCTGCTTTTTCCTGTTTATGGCACAGGGACAAAGGAAGGGTGAAAGAAGCTACTCACTGAATGCCAGTGAGTTTACGAATCCTGACCTAGAGAATTCTGAGGAACCTCACCTTGAGTTTTCCAGATGAAAATATCCCTGCATCCTAGATATATAATGAAGGCTATTTATCTGCTCTATCAAATCAATGTCATATTATAAGTAGCTCAAAGAAAAGATTTTATTATCATCAATTAATGTGTCAGTTTTATAAGTGTAAATGGGAAAAAAATTATTACTACCTTTAAATTGATTTGTTAAGAATTATTAGCAATTATTCAGAGTGTAACACCCCCTGTCAGAGAGCTCACAATTTTTTTTAATTTCATTTTTGGTATATCAAAGAAATATCATTATATTGTTCACTCCAAACTTTCTTTTCTGTAACTGTATCCTTTTCAAGTTTTCCTACTTCTTTTCTCTTACTTTTTCCTTTCTCCACACTCCTATTTCTATTTTCTTCTCTTCGTATTGATCTTAGCGTTTCTTTGCCTTACCTTAATTAAATTTGTAACCCAGAATTACCACTTGCCTTCCATTTTTCTTTTTGATTTGTTCAATTCAGAAACATTTATTATCTACCATGTACACAGGCACTGAGAATCTTAAATGAAGAAGAGATAGCCCCTGCTTGATGAAACTACTGAGCATTTTTTCCCTTCAGCTCCTGAGGACAGACGAGGACAGGTTAGAGAAAGAGAACAGAGTTGGCTTATCTTGGCATTATTAGCAAGGACCCACTGTTGCAGCAGTACCTTCCGCAGTTCACTCGTGGCTACAATCCTTAAAAAGGCAAGTTTTATTTATCCCATAACATAGGAATGCCTACATACATAAATACCCCTGAGTGAAATACAGTTAATTAAGTTCTTTTTATGTACAATTGCCATGGCACTTTGTGTAATTTCTTTTTTTATTATTATTGCTATATGTCACCTGCCTCTAATTGTGCTATTTTCCCCCAAACCAGTAGGAAAGTGGGACAGGCCATTTTGAGGCTCTGCAATTCTAATTTTCAGTGATACCTTAGTGCCTTTCACTAGCTTTCTCCTTCTTTGAAGATTATATCTGCTGCCTCTTTTTTTCCCATATATTTCATGAAGTAGCTAGGTATGTGTTCCATACCACTTACCCAGTGTCCCCACTCTAGTCTCTCACAACTCATGGAGAAGAAAGAACATATCTCTTTCTTATTTCCATATGGACTGAAAGAGCCATTGTGTAGAATTGCTTTTGAAATGAATTATTGATGTTTTCAATGGTGTCTTCCTTAGTATCTTGCCTTGACATTTCTCCCATTTTTTTATAGTCATCTCCAGTAATAGAAATAGATATTCTATTCCCTTGCTTTCTGTTGAAGTGCCTCCTCTCCGTCTTAAGTAAATAATGAAATGATTTATATTTGCATTGAGTCTTGACGTATTTTCTGGCATGTAGCAATATACTTGTCAATACTGTCTTAGAGACACACTTCTCACTTATGAAACATCTTGCATCTTGCCATTGCTAAGTACCTGTTTTAGCCAGTTTTCAAGTAATAAAGACTATGTTTAACATTTCTATCACTTCTTACTTAAGAATCATCACAAATACAGAGAGAGTTTTCTATTTTCCACGTCTGGTAAAGAAACACTCCTAATGATAGCTCATGCTATAGGAAGCATGAGTTGTTCTGGATTAATGGGTTGATAAGGTACAATGTTAATTAAGCAACCAAGACAGGCTCCAAATTTTATTCTAGTTTTATTTTTTTTCTTTAAAATGTATGCAGCCCTTTGCATTGAACTCCATGGTATTACTTATGTTTGTTGTAATACAAGATGATGTTTTGATTACTTAAAGAATTTTCTCTAAGTGTTTGTAGGAAAACTGACAGATCAATATGCACTGTTTTTACTCTGTGGTTTCATGTAAGTCCAATTTGCCCTCTTTGATAGGAAGCAGGAATGGATAAGAATTTGCTTTTACTCTGCCCAAGGAGTACACTGAATTTTCATGGCTAACCTACTTGATTTTCTTCCTAGTCCTATACATACCCACTTTCCCCCTCACTCCCGAACGAGCTGACTTTTTACCTGACATTATATAAAAGCTTCCCTTATTTTTTCCAATATTTGATTATTTTCCCCTAATGGCTATGCATTTTAAACTTTTTTGCCTCACTCCTCTAGATGTTTTTGATTAAGAACTTGAAGAGAACAAAAGCTTTAGTCTGTTCTATAATTTACAGTGTGTCTTGCACAGTTGATGTATAACAAGATATTTAATAAATGCATTTGGATGATGACTTTTTAATTCATTTTCCACGACTTTCTTTATAGCACCTTTTTATTTGAAGTAACATGAATTTATATTTGCACTCCAAGTAGCTGCCTGCTAGAGATATAGTTAACAATAAGCAAAAAGTCTGAAGTAAGAATAACAGTAATACTAGCTGGTATAAAAGGGGTAAAAATTTTCAGAATTAAATTAGTTCTGTGCCTGAGTTATTTTAATTTTCATGTGAGACTGATTTTTTGCTAAAGGTTTTTGTTAGTGGCTATGCTGCAGCAAGTTATAAGAAACTAGAGGTGCTGATTTGAAATCTGAATAAATCTACAAGTGAAGCCTACTCCTTGAACTCGAGGAAACGTCAGAGTTGCTGGTAATGTACAAATCAACCCAAAGGATAAAATGCCAGAAGTGATTGACCTGTATGTAGTCCATCTCCAATAAAATAACATGAAATGACAAGACTCTCCAGCCCAAGCCTCCAACCTATTACTATTCCTGGATAGCAGAGTGCATGTTTCACTGAGGCAAGGTGTTGGCAAGCAACCAGTTCTCCCTCTCTCGTTTGCTCTAAAATGCATTGACTAGGCTGTTGAACTTGTTTATATCATTTGCTTCAGTAGCTTGCCTTGGCAAATTACTCCCTGTCTTTATTGTTAAATTCAGTGTACTGGTAGTGTTTTAATTTTGGTTTGCAGCCCAGTGTTTAACATTTCCGCTAGTATAAACAATCTTGGATAAGTTGATATTCTCTCTGAGACAGAAGCTTATAAAGTTTCTCTTCTCCTCTATTGGAAGTCTTTTACCCAATAACTTGCAAGTCTTCATTTTTGCACTTAAAATTATCTTAACTTTATGAGAAACATAATTAATACCTGTGATCTTGTCTGTGCTCTACTGCTGGGCAAGGCAGTCTCCTCCTTATCTCCTTCAAAAGCTTAACTGTGAAGTCAGCTTCTCTTCACTACTCTCTGCGCACTAAGCCCTGGAGACTCATGCAGATATTCCTGTGTTCCACAACACACCTCATTGATCTTTCCCGTTTTATGGCATCAGTTCTTTGTTTTCCCCAGGAATCCCTGCTGGCTTGTCTCTGTAAGATTCTGGTTACATTCTGAATTACCAACTTAGTCTAAATCTCTAAAGCCTGAACTCTGGATTCTAGTGACCTAGAGGGAGAATTCACCTGCCTGGCCCCGTCTGGAAAGGACCATCCATCTTCTGTAGCTGGTAGTTTGGTAGTCCTTCTATATTTATTTTTAATATAGTTCCTGGGTAATTTGTGTAATTCATGCATCCAGAAATAACCTCACAGGAACATTTTGCATGTATTTGTAAAAATAAAATATTTTTACATGACAGTGTTTTCTCTGAAAAGTATGGCCTTCCAAAGAAAATCTTACATTATAATGTCTTGTATTGCCCCAACTGCTTAAGTGTGGAGTCAGTATTTTATATAGCACCAAATGATCCACCTCTTTTACTTGAATATTTATCTGAAGTGCCAATTACTGTTTAGAGCTTGAATTCTAGCTCAATCTCTATCTAGGGTTTCTGGCCTTCTCTCTCTACCTGAGTAGCTGCTATGTAATCACATCCTCTACATCAAAAGCATTTTTTTAGACAGGGAGGAAGGACTTCCGCATTCATTTTTTAATTGGATAATTCACATATTGGATATTATGCAAGTTTATAAAGGAAAGATCCTTTTGTTTTATTCTTTACCAGATCATTTTTCATATGGCCTCAGAATTCTGTCTCTCAGTAGCTCCTGAACACCACAGAGGCTGTCCCATAGGACACATATTGTCCTAAGGTCTCTCTCCTCTGTCTTCAGCTACTTCAAAATGACTTAAAACTGCAGCAAACCACTTGCCATGTATGTACCTATGCAACAATGCTGCATGATCTGCACATGAACCCCAGAACCTGAAGTACAATAAAACAATTAAATGAGAAAACTGTATGTAAAATGCTTCAACATAGTACTATGCCTTTCATTTGTGGTCAACATATACTAGTTATTACATTAAAAAAAAAAAAAACTGGAAGTGTCTCTACCACATAATTAGTGGTGCCTGCCTTCAAATTTTCTGCTCATTATAGCATAGGTTCTTCTCTCTCCACTTTAGAGAACTGAGGGACAGCCAACCCAGGTGACGCACACCATGGTATACAAAGGTGAATTAGATCATCTCTGCCTGTAGAGAACACAAATCTAAATGCAATAATGCAGTATGTCCTAAACTCTCATGTGGCCACTGGAGACCTCACACCCACGATAAGCTCATTCTACTTGTGGAACCTGGTGTCATGATCCAAGCACTTGTTTCCATCTCTCCTGTCATATACTTAATGAAGGCACAAGCCTTGATCACCCCAAGTTAGAGCGAGTGCTCATATTTGCTAAGGTAATGGGGTGTACAGCCAATAATTTCCTTCTACAGAGTTTATAGTTTTCTAATTATTTTTATCATGTTCTAAAAATAAGATTACATGGGTCTAGAGCAAAGTTGCCTTCTTATTAATGAGGAAACTAATCTTAGCCAGGTCTAGAAATTGAAACTCTGTTCACCACAGCTTTGTCCATGCTGTTAGTAACTAAATGTACTGTCACAACCTTTGAGGAGTGACTAGAATATTCAAAAGGTGGTTTTTCAAATTGCCCATTGCCTTCCACAACTTTTAATACTTCATGCTAACTTTACTAGCACATCCTAACATTCCTAGCATTCTCTTCTCTGGAAAACTAATTTGACTAATGCAGACTTCTCTGGGAAACTAGTTTGCCTAATCACTGATGGGATTGTTCTGCACTAGTAAATGGCATGGAGAAAGTCAAAAGTTTTAGAACCAGGCCTTTGAGAATTAGATGAAGCTTATGAAAGAAAAATGCCCATACACATTTTTTTTTGCATATTATTTCCTAGTGCTTAGGAATCTCTTAAAACTCACTGTTTAGTGCATAGCTTGTCAGCATTTGGTGAAGATGTATGTGTGTATGTGTGTGCGTATGGATGTAAGCATATATTTACATAAACATATAATAAAAGGGCTCTAACAATTCATAATATAATATTAACTTCTTTTTTCAGTTGTCAATATTTTGTGAATACCTTCACTAAATTATCAAAATAACTTATGACCTCATAATTTTAATAGCTGCATAATATTGTACTGTATGGATGTATCAAATTATATGATCAATTCCTTATTACTGAATAGTAAGGTTTTTATATTTCCCCACTATTAATAGTGATCTGTAAAGTTAAATCTTTAAATCCATGTATGATTTTTCTGTCTGTATAAATTCCTAGAAATTAATTTTAATACTTTTGGTAAGAAATGACAAATCAATGGAAATTTATCTTGTATATTTTAATTGCAAGTTATCACATTATTCTCTCTTAGAGATATAATTTTTACATTGGAATAGACATGATTATGTAAGAATATTCACAGCTCTCAAAATCTCTGATGTCAAGTCTTTATGAAGTAGCACACCCAAATTTTTTCTAAATTTACTGAGAATCTGTGGTTTAGTAAATAACAGTAGACTCTCAAACTCCTCTGAAACAGATCAACCAACCAGTTGGCTCTTATTATCTGTTGAAATATGTCATGCAGTTGTGTCCTCTCCTGAGCAGGCTGAGGGTGACACTTAGCTGGCTTTCTGGGATGGCAGATATATCTATTGACTCACACTTAATTTGAGACCTTGGGATTTTCTTCTACTTTACTAGACCAGGTTGCCTCATCTATCTTCCTTAACTCTGCTAGGCATCTATCTGGACTGCAGAGCTATAAGTGCCTGTGTCTCTCAAATCTCCCTGCATTTTTATATTGTTATTCTTTCATTAATGACATTTTATCTAATTGGTTTACTTTCTTAATTAATAAAAGAAAATGCTTGTAACACATAATGCAAGTTAAAATACATTTAGCTAGTAAAGACAGAAATATAAAAGTTAGTCAAATATATTTACCTACAATCTTATGAACATTTAAATGAGATATATATCTATATATCTATAGATATAGGTTTTTTTTTTTTTTTTAGAAATGGGGTTTCACCATGTTGGCCAGGGTGGTCTTGAACTCCTGACCTCGGCCTCCCAAAGTGCTGGAATTACAGGCATAAGCCACCTCACCTGGCCACTAAATGATATATTAATAAGATTTTGAAACTGGATATGTATTTATTACCACATGTCCAATATCATTTAGTTGTAGCTTTTAAAGGTCAATACATTTTTTTCTATCTATTTTTAAAAATTTGGCATGGGAGGAGAGGAAGAAGACATCTCATTCATCAAACTAATTTATTTTCTTTATATTAATAATTATGTTAATGCTCTTCTAATAAATGTAAAAGGTGGTTATAATACTAGGATTCAGCTTATTTTTAAATTTTTAATTTTCATGGGTACATATTAATAGTAGGTATACACATTTATGGGGTCCATGAGATGTCTTGATACAGGCATATAATACGTAATAATCACATCATGTAAAATGGGATATCCATCTCCTCAAAGGATTTAGCTTATTTTGAATTTGCAATAAAATCAATGGTTTCCAGTCTTTCAATAAATACAACTGAGCTTGTACTATATGCAAAGCATTTCTCTAGGGCCTTTAATACATCAATAAACAAAAGAGATCAAAATACTTTCCCTAGAGTATCTTAACTCTCTAGTGAAGAGAGATAGACAAGGTTAATGAAATATTATATTATGTTTGTATATTATATATATATACATATATACACACACATTGGTGGATATAATGTATATTCTATGTATATAAAATATACAGAATATCATATAGTATGTTAGAAAGTGGTATGAAATAAAACTGGAATTAAGTAAGTGGAACCTGAGGTACAGAGTAGAGGGGCAGAGTGGCTGGACGGGTTAGGCTTTACTAAGAGGAGAAAAGAATTGAAAGAAATTGAGGAGGTAGCCAAGGGGTCATCTGGAGAAACAGTGCTCCAGGAAAAGAGACGAACTAGAGCACTGGCTGTCAGGCAGGGGCAAGCCCCTTCTTCACAGCACAGCAATGAGTCTATAGGCAGCTGGAATTGGTGATTAAGGAGAGTGCTGTAGGTGATAAAGTCAGGGGATCCAGTTCATGGTTCTTTTGGCTAATGAAAGACTAATTGCAAGTTATCGTAGTATTACTCTAAATAAAAGGGAAAGCCATTGGAGGGTTATTACTGTGAATAAAATTATTACTCTAAATAACAGGGAGCGCCATTGGAGGGTTTTTCGTTGTTGCTGTTGTTTTGTTTGTTTGTAGAAAGTGATTTATTTAGAGAGATAGACAGAAACAGGAGAAGGAGAGAGAAAGAAACAGCTAACTCTCACCCTGAGTGGAAGAATCCAGAAAGATGGAATCCAGGAGAGGAAAGCAGCTTCCACACTGAGTGGAAGGGAATAAAGAGAGATGGAGTTTAGGAGGGGAAGACAGGCTTCCACGAAGGGAGTGTTCATGGAAGAGGACCCAAACATGGAGTCCCACCATTGGAGGGTTTTGACATGATCTGACTTAGATATTTTAAATGATCTACTGGCAACTGTGTTACAAATTGACTACAAAAGAGAAAAAAAAATGTAGGAGACCTTCTCAGGAGGCTTGGACAAGAGTGACAGTGTAGAGGAGAAGGAAGTGGTTTGATTCTGAATATATTTTGAAGGTAGATCCAACAAGATTTGTTGATAGCTTGTGAGGTTCTAGAAAAGGGTGGAAAATTAGAAGTTCACATGAGAACATAATAAGTTTAAAAAGATCCATTGTAGACTCAGGTGGAGATATCACGAAGGTAGTTGTCCTGGGACACACAGTTCAGGAGAATAGTCTGGAGAGAATATATAAGCTTGAGAGTAAATCAGCATGAAAATGATGTCTAAACCCACGAGAGAGCATAAGATCACAAAGAAAGTAAATGTAAATAGAGAAAATACCCGAGAATTGAGACTTAACTCTCTACAGTTTAACAAAGAGGTCAGGGAGAAAAGGAGAACCAGCTAAAGAGAAAGAGAAGGACCAATCAGTGAAGTAGGAGGAACCCCAAAGAAGGGGTGGTATGGGCCACAAGTAAAGAGTGTGCATCAATTAAAGTGATTGGTTGTGTCAGGTGTTTCTGATGGATAATAAAAGGGGAACTGAAAATTAACCATTGCATTCAGCATCATGGCGACCACTGGTGGTGTTGACGAGCATAGTTTCAGTGAGCACGTGGAAGTAAAGGCTAGTTTATATGGTTTTATGAGAGAATAGGTGGAGAAGATTTAGAGTATGTATAAATAATTAACCCCAGGAATTTTGCTGCAAAGGAGAGCAAAGAAAAGAGGTAGTAATTACAGGAGAAATGGTGTGAGAAAGTTGTTAATATTTTAAATGAGAAAAATAACAGCATGCTTAGGTTGAGAATAATCCAGTGAAGAGTGAAAAATTAATGATGCAGGAAAAGAAAAGAATTGCTGGCCCAGTGTCCCTAAGTTAGGATGGGATTTAGCACATAGGGGCAAGGAGTATATTAAATAAATTTGTAAAATACATTGACCTTGACAGGGTCATTATGAGCCCTTCAAAAAGTCCAAAATTCTGACGGAAATGGAAAATACGTGGAGAGGTATCTGGGTTATTGTCACTTCTTTCAAGGTTGTGAATTCTTAACAGGGGCCACAGGGATGTGGACCATATCTCTCTTATTTTAGTCTGTGTGCCTGGTGCCTAGGATGGTCCTGGCCCATTAAATAGATATTTAATAAATATTTGCTAACTGATTAGGTAATGGGAATATTTTATTTCCTTCCCTTTTTATCTTCTCTGTATTTCTTAAATTTAGAAAAATTAGCATGTATTACTTTTTTTTTTTTTTTTTTTTTTTTTTTTTTTTTTTTTTTTTTTTTTTTTTTTTTTTTTTTTGAGAGAGAGTCTTGCTCTGTCACCCAGGCTGGAGTGCAGTGGCGTGATCTCAGCTCACTGCAATCATTGCCTCCCAGGTTCAAGGGATTCTCCTACCTCAACCTTCCTAGTAGCTGGGAATACAGGCACCTGCCACCACGCTCGGCTAATTTTTCGTATTTTTAGTAGAGACAGGGTTTCACTGTGTTAGCCAAGATGGTCTCTGTCTCCTGACCGTGTGATCTGCCTGCGTCGGCCTCTCAAAATGATGGGATTACAGGCCGGAGCCACAACGCCTGGCCACATGTATTACTTTTTAAATTAAAGAATAAACATTGCTGATCTTAAAGAGATAAATAGATTCAGGAAGATACAAATAGTGATTTCAAGTGAAATGCAATATTTGAACAATAATTTACCTCAGGGAATTTGCTAGAAACTCTATAATGCAGAGCCAATATAAAAATTGATACTAGATGCCTATTATTTGTTATTATTTGTTTTCAGTATATAAAGTTAATTAGGTGTTACTAGCCCCACTCTCCTTAGATGAGGAAACCAAGGCTCAGAGATGTTAAGTACCTTGCCTGAAAGCATAACATGAAATGGAAGACTGGGACTGCAGCTAGGTCTGTCTAACTCCATGCACAATACACTATTTCACAAATCTCCATCTTCTGTAACGCTGGTATCCTGCATACAAATGCTACCTAAAAGCTCAATGCAGTGTTTTCTTTGGTTCAAATTGATGTTAAACAATTTCTTCACCATGCAAATTCAGAACTATTTTCTGGGGGCTTTATTTTGATTTAAAGAGTGTTTCTAATTAGCAGTCTTTTAAGAAATGTAGAGTGCATTTGAATGAGTTCAGAGAATTTTCCTCAAATGATGGATTGTATAATCAGGTTTCCTAAATAATAGGTACTTACCTTTATTACCTGGAAGAAAGGAGGGATTTAAAATCTGAAAACCCATCTATGGTTTAGGATCCTGGTAAATATTACAAAGCAGAAAGTGAATTACTTATGCTTTTTTTCCAAAGATGGATTTACAACTGACTTAGACAGGAGTACAGAGTTTAAGTCAATTTCAGCCATGTTCTGATTTTCTTCAATTGAAGTGCTTTAGTAAGCATTGTAAAAATATTTTCAAATGATATGAAATATATTAAGCAAAAAATGAGTTTTCTTTATATCCTTCTCCAATTTACTCCCTTCTTAATTGATAACCACTATCAATGTTTCTTATGCCTTTCTTTAAGTCTTTTTCTGTGGACAGTAAAAAATTGCTCTCAGTGTTGTTTCTACTTTGAAACATACTGATGAACCTCATCCATTTTTATATCTGTAGACCGTCCCATATTATGGATGTCATTACTCATTTAACTATTTCCATAAGGAAGGACACTTGAAATTCTTTTCAAATTTTCAGTATGACAAATAATGCTACAATAAGCCCCTGTGTAATTCTGGAGAATATGTTTTTGGACATGGAATTATCAGTCAAAAGGTTCGTGCTTTGAAAAACTTTCACAGACAATGCCAAATTACTGAACAAAAATACTGTATCACCAAAGATGTAGACAAGAGCCTGCTTTCCAGTCCCCTGCCAACACTGAATATTGTCAGTGTTAATATCTGCCAGTCTGGTGTGTGTTTGTTTTATTGCTATCTCTGGGTTTCAATTTGTGTTTCCTTGATTATTAGAGAGATTGAGCATCTTTTCTTACATATATTAGCAGTTCAAATTTCTTTTTTTTATTAAATACCTGCACAGATTTCAAAATGTGCCCAATTTCTCAATGATTTCTTCTTTTAGGTTTTACTGAAATATTCTGGAGAGTACTCTGATTCTACCTAGGAAATAACAGTATATTTGTAGTTTGTAATTTTCAAACTGGAAACTATGTCTTTATGCAGGATATTTTTTCTTGACTAAAAAAGAAAACATACTAATGATAAGAAAAAGGATTCAGATGTGCAGAAAGTTATAAAGAAAAACTAGAAAGAACACAAAGAAAAATCTAAAAACCACTTGTAATAATGACCTCAAGTTACCTACTGTTAGGTTTGGGTACTTACACATCTATGCTTTACATGGATTTTTAGTATATCATTTTACAAAGGTGACACAGATGATATGTGTTGTTCCTAACAAAGCATGCAAATACTAAAATGTGTGATGCAAAACGTAAAAGTCTCTCCTTCCACTATGAAAACTAATTTGTGGTGTGCTAAATTCCTTCCTCAAAAACTGTCTGCCATTTTGGCATCCAGAACCATTTAGAAGGACTACTTAGCAGAGTGAAGTGGAAATTCTCTCAAAATACTTGCTGGGAATAATTAATCAGAATTTTGCTTCTCCTAAAATACCATGTTAATACATAGGATTGGGGGGTCTTAACATGATTGGATTCCCATTTCTGCCACCTACTAATAGTAGGATCTTTATTATTTCACCCCTTCTCAGCCTCCTCAATTGTAAAATGAGATTAGTAACACATACCTCTCAAAGATACTCTGAGGATTAGATGGCAATACCACTACCTGACACATGGGAAAGTATCCAATAAATATGATTTGAATTGTCCAAACTACTCCATAGAACTATATTTATCTCGTAGCTAGATTTATACAGGAAATGATATTGTATTGACCTTATTTATTTATATCCAGTAGTCTGTGTCTTATCACAATGATGGCAAACAAGATTCTTTTTAAGTGTTGTAACATTACATAAACACTTCGCTAGGTCATAACATTTTTTTTTCAAGCAAAAGGAGTCTAAATTGTATGGAAATCATTATGTCCTAAAAATCAAGAGAAACATAACCCTAAATAAGCAAGTACATAAAATATACCAGGAATCGGTCTGTTCTTTTTAAGTGACATATTTAATCCTGGGTATCTCACTATTTCTGTGATGATCTGTTGTGGACAAGAAATCTACTACTTTAAATAGTAGATTTAGCCAGAATTGTGTCAAAAATTAATATGATCCATATTCATGGCATTTTCAGAACTACTCCTTTAGGAATTTCTATTCTAGTCTGGATGAAAAGAATTAACAACTAAAAATATCTTCCAACTGCTTACCTTCCTTTTAACTTTTTTTTTAAATTGTTTTTCTAAGTAATGTCTCTTTCTTTCTTTCTTTCTTTCTTTCTTTCTTTCTTTCTTTCTTTCTTTCTCTCTCTCTCTCTCTCTCTCTTTCTTTCTTTCTTTCTTTTTTAAAGTAGTAAAGGCTATTATGGCTTACTTGAGTCAATCTGCTTTTGAATTCTTGAATGCTTTAAACCTGGCTACCTAATCTACTCTAAGCTATATTGAGATTACCTCAAAATGCTGTGACGGAGTAATTCTGAGGTGCTGATTCATATTGTGAAGACAATTTTATTTATAATCTGTGCTAATAGAGACTGCCTTGTTAGGGAATCTATACCTCAGAACCCTGTGAAATCTGGTAAGGGCCAGAAATAGATGTCATCTTTTCTAGTATGAAAATATAAATGCTTTTCCAAGATTCACAACTAAAATCTAGACAGTTCATTGGGAGAGTTGAAAGGCAGGGTAACAAATGTAAATTCAAATTTGAGACCAATTTGAAAGTGTATACCTGTAGTCAGTTAATACGAGTTAATCACAACTGGTTACTAAATTAGGCAGACATAGAACTTGGTTTCTCCAGCATAGAAAACACAGGGATTCCGTCCATTTTTTGACTCTTTCATACCTCTAAGTAACTTATCCAACCCTTTTTAAGCCTAAATGTGGCAGCTGTCAATTACATAGAGCATTATTGTTCTCAATGAACTGTTGCATTTTTATCTATGTCATTTAAATCTTCACAAAATCACTGAAAGACACATCTCTTCACTGGCTCTCAAATTGGGAAGAATTGAAGGGGTAGGAAATATGACACAATGTGGCATGACAAGGAGATAGAGACCATATTTTTTCTACCCATTAAAACCCCCGACAAGGCCACAGAGGCCCTGGAGTAAAATGAAGATTCATTGTATGGCAGCCTACAGGAGCTTTCAGTCTTGTTGTAGTCTATATGGTGCAGACAACGTGTCTTTTCACATTTGTACTGATGTCTAGAGATAATCATCAAAATGACCTTGAGAATGTGGAGATGAAAAAAAAGCTAACAGCTCAGTCCTTGGTTTTTCTATAGTCTGTCATACCTCGCTGAGGAATCATAATATTTTAGAGTGGGAAGCACTTTTTTCTAAATCTTTAACAATTAAATTGTCATTATACATGTAGGACCTTGAATATTCTAAGATCTGACGAAATATCCCTAGCCTTAGCAAGGAATTTCAGATGTAGTGAAATGTTAAACACTCCTCTCAGAACCATGCTGATCATTGTTAATGATTTGAGAACAAAAACAAGGACATTAATAAAAAATCCATCACATTTTTAATGGCAATGGCAGTGCATGAACAAAAAGATTTTAAAAAGTAAAGAGAAAGATATGGGTGTCAAATGAAAAGAGGCAAAATATTATTTTGATATTGTAGAACATTACTATAAATAAGACCCTATTTTAGAGAGTATTTCAATATATCAGTGAGCCTGCGGATAAATTATAATGTGATCCTGTGGGAGAAAGAAATATCAAGGGGAACAGAGTGGACAATTTATTTTGAATAGAGTGGGAATGATATTAACAGCTCAATTAAGTGCCAACAGTTTAGAATTAGCTAAGAGTCATTGTCTTCCTGGGACAAATAAATTCTAGCTGTTCTAACTTGCTTTATGCTTCACATAAACGTGAACTAAAATATGCTTATATTGTTCCTGTTGACAACAGAGCAAACCAAAAAAGGCTTCATTTGCTGAGTGGAAATGAAGATTAATTCATTCTTGTTTTCCAGAACACAGTCAAGGCACACTTTTTTTTCAGTTTCTATATTTACAGCAATGTAGGTATATTTTCACTGGAAAAATGTGGTGCAATCCATCCTGAATCTTGCCCATTCCTTGTTGTCCTACTTTATCCCTCTGTCACTTGCACAGGCTCACTGGCTAGTCCTTGGGAGGCTACCGTCCCTCCTCAGGCAAGGAATGCTTTCGGAGTCACTTGTTCTGTGCAAGAATAGCCATTTGGGAAGATGATGGATGTAAGTTTTTTCTCAAACATGGTTTCTCTGCATTTTTGGTTTTACTACATAACTTGCCCTTCTCTACCTCACCTCCCAAAGAAGACTTACTTTTATTCACTTCTGAAATCAGCCTCTCAGATCCACTTTCTCCTACCTTTTTCTGTCATCTGCCTGCAGAACTGGACAGCTTTTATGGCCCATTCTTATGCCATCATTCTTTGATTCCAAATTTTCCCAGGCTTTAGATTTACTTCCAAGGTTGTTCCCACATGGAGCCTTGCAGTTCCTGTTTCACACCTGCTAATTCACACTAATACCCCTAATCATTTCATCTCTACTCAGAGCCCTAGGCTGGCATACTCTTATGTGTTCTCCCTACCCCAATATGAGCTCTATAAAACCATGTTGAAACAGACATTGGAAAAGTTCCCACCAAGAGAAAATGAAGTTTCCTTCACACCTTATTTCTGTGATGCCTTTTTTCCCCAAAATCTTTTAGTCTCCCCCAATACCCAAGTGAATAGGGAACTCCTGCTGCCCTCTGTCTGCCACTGATCTTTCTTTCTCTGTCATCCCTTGCTGCTGAATCACAAGCGGAGATGGAGAAATTTTAAAATAAAAACTCTCACATGTGTCTTATATGTATCCAGTAACAGCAGCAGTCAGTTTCATAAAGCCCCTGCAGATCTTGCTAATAGCTATTCCTGTCTAATTCTAGCTGTTCACTGCTCAAATAGAAAGCTGAGAGAACAAAGTTGTATTCCCAGAGGAATTTAAAACTGTAGCACTTTATAACAAGTAAAAATAAATTATGTTTAATAAAGTGCTGATTTGCAAACTGTATGGCTATACCGTGAAACATTGGGTTACCACTGTTTCTTGTAGCAAAAAAGAATATAGGAATTATTACAAAAAAAAAAATCTCAGAACTCCATACATGTCTAGGCTGTGATGTCAACCTGTTTTCAAGTGAGCCAGATATATAGAAGGAGGACTTCAGAGGGCATTTTAAGAGTTGCAAAAGGAATACAGAAATTCAATAATATGAAAAGTGTGAAAAAAAATTCATATTTATTTTCATTAAGGAATCTAACCTATAAATTATTATGGCACAATGATAAATCATCAAGACAGCCTATATTTCTGTCTTAAGAAAACTTTATGAAAAACATTATCATCACAGCATGGGGAATGCAGGCTGCTGAACAGGCCAGTGTTCTGACCCAAAATTTTGGATCACTTTTCCCTCTCCACATCTTTCATTTATCAGCATGTTGGTCAGTGTGGCTCAAGTGGAAATTTAATTAAAAGAGAAGAAAGCCATTAATTTTTCTGCAAACATCTAAATAATGATCTTATGGAATCTCAATTAATGTAAGTGTGTTATATATTAAAATCGTCTCAAGACAGGACTCCACTTCCTGGTGCTCTTAAGCCACCCACTTGAGACCCTGTAGCTATCTCTTTCAGTAATCTGAATAGAAAACCAACTATGCATTCCAACACAAAGCTCATCCCCAGTCAATCAGTATAAGGTGAGATATACTTTGGTTTTTGCAACACAACTTAGGTGATTGTCAGCTGTGGAAACAATAGATAATAAAAGTTAAAATTTATTGAGTTCAGCATGAGCCAGGTATCTGATCATCACTTTATATGTCCTTTAACCTTCACCAATCTAAAAGGGACAAACTATCATTATCTTCTTAAACAGTCATCCTCGGACCCTCTAACACCCTCTCTTTCCCTGAAAACGTTAGCTCTTCTCTCACTGTTTTTCTCTCTCTAATATCACACCTTCATAATTCAGTTTTTCTTTTTTTTTTTTTTTTTTTCTGAGATGGAGTCTCACTCTGCTGTCCAGGCTGGAGTGTGCAATCTTGGCTCACTGCAACCTTTGCCTCCTAGGTTCTAGCAATCCTTCTGTCTCAGACTCCTGAGTAGCTGACACTACAGTGTGTGCCACCATGCCCAGGCTAAGTTTTGATTTTTAATAGAGACGGGTTTCACCATGTTGGTTAGGCTGTTCTTGAACTCCTGACCTCAAGTTATCTGCCTGTCTCAGCCTTCCACCGTGCTGGGATTACAGGCATGAGCCACTGCACCTGGCCATACCTTCATAATTCTTTGTAATATCCATGTTCATGTAGATGATTCTTCCAGTGTTAGTTTTGTGATTATGTTCTCCAATGCTGTTATGTTTCATTTCTTTCTATGCATGTACCATGCACATTTTTATGACCAGTAACTGTAGTCTTTTCATTGTCTCATTCTCAAGCAGCATATTGTCTAGCCCCTACCTCCTATCTTTCTAGCTCTCTTCTTCCATCAATCAGAATCCTATAGCTCTTCTACCTCACCGGGACCTGCACTGCATTGATCCCACCACCTTCCAAGTCCATCTTCCTTTCTAACATAACCCAAATTCCATGAGCCATCATTGTAATCACTTCCTTATGTTTACTTTCAATTCCCTTTGCCCATATTTCTTGTTTTATAGAATATGCCTGGTATGACCCCATATTCTATACCTATTTTCATACAGCCAAACATGGCTGGAGAAAGTGTACATCTGTGCTAAGGTATTTCCATTTAAATTCACAACCACTAATTTCAACTGAATGTAGGTGGTTGCCACTAATTCTTATTTCCCAGATCCACTCGTTTCCTCCCTATCCAGATTTCTTTCTTTTCTTACCACAGAACCTCAGTTTCTCTCCACCTCATCTTTATGATCAGCTTACGATCTTGTTTCCCATTTCACTGATAAAGTATAAGCAGCACAGAACTTTCATAGGCTTTCCCACAAAATTTCTACCTTCCGTTTGTCATTATGGATGTTTATGTTTCTATCCAAAGTCAGCTACTCATCTGGTACAGTAGGTCTCATTTCTTGTTACCTACCCAAAGACACTGCTCCCAGCAGATACCTTGCTGTCCTACATCATCAATATCTACTACTATATCATTTGTAAGAGCATATAAATATCCTGGCTTTTTTTAAATTTAAAAATGAAAAGTCTCTTTCCCCCCATGTCACCTTCCATCTACTGCCCCATTTCTTCCCCACCTGCTTAGCAAAACTCCTTGAAGGAGCTATTTATCCTCTGATCAGGCATTGGCTTTACAACATCATCAAAACTGTTTGTGAAGATCACAGTGTCTTTTGCGTTTCTAATTCTAATTGTAAATTTTCAGCCTTCCGCTTACTTGACCCATCAGTAGCTGTAGAGAGTTGATCGCTCCCTCATGCATGCTATGCAATCCCCCCTAGTCCTCATTTTGTAAGACTCTCTTTGCTGCCAGGAAACCACATACATTCTTGTTTTTTCTCCTATCAAATTTTCTGCCTCTTAGTTTCCTGTGCTGGTTCTTCCTCATTTTCTCAATTACTACACATTAGAGCACAAAAGACTTAGTCCTTAGACTGCCTCTTTTTTCTGCCTAGGCTTTAAATATTATCTGTTCACTGGAAAACTTTCGTCTTTAGCTTGAGATCCTTCCACAAACTTCAACTTTTATATAGATAGAGAGATAGAGAGAACTACCTGTTTGAAGTCTCCACTTGAATATGTAATAGCTATCTCAAGTTAATTTGAACTAACCTGAGTTCTCATTCTTACCCATCACTCCGAAAACCTTTGCAGAATTTCTCAGAACCAACTGCTTATATCATTATTGTAATCGCACAGGTGAGGATCCTTGGACTCAAGACTGTGTACTCCTTTTTTCCTCCCCCACCACGTAGAAAATTCTTTTGGCTTTACTCCAAAAGATATTCAGAATAAATCATTTTTTACTACCATGTGATCCACGCCACCATCGTTTATTATCTGGAAGTTTGGAATAGCCTCCTAATGGGGCCTCTGTTTCCACCTTGCTCTCCTTTCAAGCAGCCAGAGTCATCTTAAACCTCGTGCAGATCATTTATTCCTCTGCTCAGGACCCTCAACTGACTCTTTATTTCACTCAGAGTAAAAGTCAAAGTTCTTACAATAGGCTGCAAATTATAACACTGTCTGCTGCTCTTCTCACTTCCTGCTGATCATATTACCTACATCTGACTTGAGCTCCTCGCTCCCTCACTTGCTCACTCATCTGCAACACTCTGGCATCCTTGTTGTTGAACATCTCAGATCCTTTGCATTTGCTATTTCTTCTTTCCGGAATTCTCTTTACCCCAGATATTCTCTCAGATTACCTCCTCACCTCTTTCAGGTCTTTGTTCAAATATTGCTTCTCAATGCACCCTTCCCTAATCAGAAAGAATTTGCTTACCACCTCCTGCAACACCAGACTCTACTTCCTACCCCAATACACTACCTAATATACTGTATATTTTTGTTTCTTTTTGCTTACTTATTTGCTTTGTCCCTTTTTTATTCTACCAGAATGAAAGCTCCTTGAGGATAAGATTTTTTGTATGTGCCTAGAATAATATCTGTAATATAGATAGCATATGCTCAATAGATATGTTTTCATGAATGAAAATTTTCATTTTACAAATGAGGAAACTGGCTTCAAAAGTACAAAGCCCAAAACCATAGAGCAAGTAAGCTGTGCCACTGAGAATGGAATGAGGGCAATATGACTCCTGTGGCATCTTTTCTCACCCTTTTCCCCTAGATGCCTCTAAATGGCTTGCCAAGTCATTCAGCCTCTTCATTTAGACCTGTTTACCAGGTACTGGACTAGGAGCTGGGGAGTCGATGACTAACCTACCACAATTTGCTTACCTATTGATGGTGAAACTGAGATGGTTACATAGGTGAGAAGGACCACTTTCAATACAATTGGGCAAATAAAATGGAAACAATGACAGAAGGCTCTTTTCCCAGTTTTATAAATTCAGAGGCTGAATCTTAAAATGTGAGTAGGCATTAGTCAGATGAAGAAAAGAGGAGCTATTTTAGGTAATAGGAATAGCATGTGCAATGTCATGGACACATACGGTTGCATTTTATGTCCAGTTTCTATTATTGGGGAATAAAAAGTGACACAGGATATGATCAAAGATAAGACTGAGACAGGAAATGGAGTCTAGATGGTGGAGGGGCTTGGTGCCATGCCTATTATCTTGATAGTGTGTCCCTCAGGAGTTTAGCAGGGGAGTTCTTGGTTTAGATTTGTGTTTTAGATTGCCTACCTGGTAGTGCTGTGAAATGGGAAACCAGTGACTAGGCTGGTGCCATGGTCCCTTTAGGGGAAGACAGCAGTAGCAGGGATGCTGCCGAAGGTGCAGAACTGCGAACCATTTGGAGGGAAAGTCAGCGATTATTAGTAACTAAATAAGTCAGATTAGGGTAAGGAAGGAAAGCATTGAGGGTGATTCCAGGTTTCTTGGATTCAGCAACTGGGTTAGTGTTATTGGATTAAGAAATGGGATGCAAGAGGAGAGGGGTATTTGATGGCAATGACTATAGGTTCACTGTTTGACACACTGACTTTGAGATTCCTGAGGCAAATCCAAGTGGTGAAACAAGCTTAAAGGTCTAAACAGTTATCAAGGTTAGAGATGTAGATATGGAGGCCATCTACAAAAAAACAAACCTTCTCAAACCTTGAGAATGAACTAGATAGCCAAGGTAAGCAGAAGGGGAGCAGAAAGCAGGGGGTCAAGAACTCTGGGGACCTCCAAGTGGGAATAGTTGCAGGAGACAGGGTTGGATGAAGAGAGACCTGCCATGGCAACCAAGAATCAAAAGTCACAGAGGTGGAAGAAAACTAGGAGAATTTACTGTGAGTGACAAAAATAGAACATTTCCAAAGGTCTGAGAAAAATAAGAAAGAGAAAATCTGTACTGAAAAGGTCAGTTTTAAGAGACTGGTGGGAGCAGATTCATTGTATGTAAATGAGAGATGAGAAATTAAAATAATTCTCAAAAATATTGGACATAAAATAAGGGGAGGGGACAATATCAATACAGCAATGCAAGAAGAGCTTCTCCTGTTTTGACTTTTGAATAAAATGAGAGGATGTGATCTGAACCGATAGCCTGAACACACTGAAATTACCCAATAATTATTTACGGCTGGTACCAGCTCGAATTGACTAACTTATCTATTTGGATTGGCTAGAAACCAGCGTCACGGCTAGAAACCAGAGTCATTGCTAAATATTTTTAATATTCTCCTCCATGTGATTTTAGACTGAAGGCAAGTAGAAAAGGAAGCGTGGCAAAAGTGGCAATCTTATATAGCAAGGGTCAGCAAACTATGGCCTGTGGTACAAATTTGGCCCACTATTTGTTTGTACATGGCCTTCAAAGAGTGGTCCTACATTTTTAAATGATTGAAAAAAGAAAGAAAAGATCACTTCATGACACATGAAAATTTTATTAAATTCAAATTTTAATGTCTACATATAAAGTTGTATTGGAACACAGACACATTTGTTTACATGCATTTATATATTATCTACAGCTGCTTACACATTAAAACAACAGAGTTGAGTAGTTGTGATGGCAAGCATATGTTTTGCAAAAGCCTAAAATATTTACTGCATGGCTTATTACAGAATAAACTTGTTGACCCCTGATTTATAGTGTCATATCTGAGAAGAAAGAGGGAGAGGGAGTTAGAGAGAGGAAGAAAATAGGATCAAAGGCACATATGGAGAAACTGGTCTTAAAAAGAATAAAAGCATACTTCATCTTGTAAAACTGGGGGAAAGGGTGATAGGGCTGTGCAAATACAGACCAGTTTGTTGGTGCTGAAGGAGAAAGAGGAGGGAGCTCCCCCCACAAACATACACGCCCCACACTCTAAGTTAAATGTGTTGGCTACCATTGATCATGACATTCTAGAGGACAAAAATTGTGTCGTATTCATCTCTGCCTCCCCCACAGCTTTCAGCACAGCGCCTTCCTTTCAGCCATTCTCACTAAATATTTAATTGAATCCCAGGTGAAACTCTATTATAAGCACATTCCTAGAAACCTCTGCCCTTGGGGCTTGCATTTAATTCCCTTACTATGTAGCCTGCATTTATTAAAGTTTGATGTTCTGTTTAGAGGTGTGAAGAAAATAGAATCCGGTTTCTTAGTTAATTTTCACTTCGCTAAATGGAGTCAATATTGTTAGAGAGAGTTAATATTCTTATTAATATTGGCCATTTTTCCCTTTATTCAGCCTGAATAGTTCCACAAGTTACTAAGGGAATTTTGAGAGTAAATACTATACAAAGATAAGGTATTCATGCAGATTTTTTAAAAAGCCACTAACAATGTAAAAAGAAAATCAGGACCACAGGGAGAGTTGAAAAATTAAGGGGGAAAAATACTATTGTAGAGTAGAGAATATGGCAACCCTTGGTTATTTGATTTGGCCAGCATGGTGGAATTTAAGAGTCTAAATATTAATGTCCTTGAGTATACACTACTCATTCACTGCCATTTTCACAGTTGCTCATGTCTTATAACTGCTCATGCAAATAGATTGCCAGTCTGGACCTGAAAAGAACTGAGATGTATAATTGCCAGTGAAGGGTTATCTGAAAGCACAAGAGCAGTCCGCATGACCAGCTTGAGATTTACCTTTTATCATGGCATGTATATTTTCAAAGAAGTTACTGAGCAATTTTCTCTGCCTCTAGGGAGGACCATATCTGTACCATTTAAATTGCTATTTCCATTTTTAAAACATTTGTAGAAAAGAAATCCATCATTCCACCATTAAACAATGGGAAAATAGCCAGGTAAGATAATAAAAGAGTTGGCCAAGTGCAGTAGCTCAAACTTATAATCCCAGCATTCTGGGAGACCAAGGTGGGCAGATCACAAGGTCAAGAGATTGAGACCATCCTGGCCAACATGGTCAAATCCCATCTCTACTAAAAAAAA
>NW_016107325.1:9844541-9866519 GCF_001604975.1 Cebus imitator
GGGCAGAGGTTGCAGTGAGCTGAGATCGTGCTACTACACTCCAGCCTGGGCAGCTGAGGGAGATTCCATTTCAAAAATAAAAAAATAAAAAAGATAATGAAAGAGTTTGTAAAACACACACACACAGACACATTTAGATGAATATACACATAGTTAGTGTGATTAGCCAAATCACTTGTTTACTATGTAGCCATAATAATTAAACAAATTAAAAAAAATAATAAACAGCAAGCATGTGGAAGTGTCAATGATTTTACCTATGACTCAATTCATTCTGAATGGGAAAATGAATTTTGCCAGCACTTAGTTGTCTAATGTTCTTTAGTTCCCCTCAATAAATCTTTGCATCTTTAAAGGGAGCTGTACAAGTGATGACCTATAATGACATTCATCTTGCCATGATCATTCTCATTATTAATCTTCTAATAGGCATAGATAGCTGAAAGGGATACTCTAATGAGACTGATGACAGTGGCATGGTTCCCAGCTAACCAAACCTACCTACTCATCTAAATCGTCTGTGGTACAGCACAGACTACAGCACAACATAGGCTTCAATAAGGTGATGTGTCAGAGACTACTGAAAAAGACAGAGAGAAAGAGACAAAGACAGAAAGAGAAGGGCAAAGAAGGAAAAAAGGCAAATTACTTTGACTGTTAATCATATGGAAATTGGAATATAGGCATTTTTATTTCTTTTATCTGTTTTCATTATATTCAAAATTTTGGCTCTTTGGTACTTTGTCACTTTTGTTAATAAATCTCTCTGGTACTGGAAAAAGACAGAGTTTTATCTGAGAAGGTGAGAAATATAAATAATACAGTCTCTCACCTATTGATCTCTGCTGCTGAAAGTGTTCCCTTTAAGATGACTTGTTCCACATAGTATAATACTCCTCATAGATAAAGGCTAAGTGAAATGGGATATAGTCTTCAGTTGAACATGCTTTTTACTATCTTAATTTTTAGCTTCCTAACTGAAAAACCTTTAAATACACTACACCAAGATAAATGCTAGGAAATTGACATTTTAAAAAAATAAACAAAAATAATATACTAATAGAATACATGGAAGGAGTCCCAGAGTCATTCACAAGTAAAGAAAAAGGATGTGTACTAAAACTAATAGTAGTACTAATGAGGAAAATCAGGCTCTATTGTCACCATTTAGCTTTGACATTTTAGAATGTAAAATAATACAACATAAACAAAAGATCTAGAAAAACAAATCAAATACAAAATGTATTGTGTGCACTTTAAGTATCTTTCTATTCTATTTGTCCCATATTATGAAATTACTCTGAATGTAATATTTTTCTTAAACTAACAGATCATTTTGTACTCCTCCTTATCCAAAGACAAAGATTACAATTAGATTCTGTTGCTTTCCTTAGGGAGCTCACAATGTTCTTATTATTTCACCTGTAAATTTTCCCCTTGTTATATGGTGGAATGATGGACTTCTTTCCTCAAAGTGTTTATTGAATGGAATATCAATGTAAATGGTATAGATGTGGCCATCCCTAGAGGCAGAAGAAATTGCTCAGTGACTTCTGTAAAGCCATTTTGAAAATTACCCAGGTTGCTAGCCTGCGTAGGAAGAGAATTGGGTAGTCACCACCTTTTGTTAGCAGCCACCTCAACCACAATTTTTATAACTATCATGAACAGTGCTTATTCATCTATCTCTTTTCCTGCATCCTCTTCTGTCATGATACCTGTAGCTAACCCAAGCTTTACACTATCTTTTCTCTCTGCCCTTAAGCCATCTGGTTCCCACTGAGTGACTCTATTCCCTACAGCCATCATATCTACTCTGATAGTGTCCACCTAAACCACAGGAAGCATAACTGCAGTTTTGTAGCATTTGCTACCAAATGGCGCTTGAGTTATTAAGATCATTCTGTCTTAGGTAGGAAGCAAAGCAATGCAGTTATCAGGTGTACTATCTAAAAGCAAAGCTCAAAATATCTCTGTATAATTTTGTTAACTGCTCAATCAGATATGAAATGCAGATCCTTATGGTAAACCAGACTTTCTCCATTTATGTACTTGGCTTGCAGATCTAATCTTTTAGTGGTATGTCTTTAATCACTTTAAACTGTTTGTTTCACTAGTGTTCATGATGTGATTTGGCTCACTGGAGCTTACATTTGAGAAGCAAAAAATGCTATTACTTTTATATTTAGTTATAGCTGTCCACTTTTGCATAGTGTGTTTAGGGCCAGAAAACATATCTTTAAATACTACCTGTCTTATATACAAAAGGAAATGCCTTAATTCCTTATATTAGTTAGTAAGGACTAGCCCTTATCAAATTCTGCCTTTGAATAAAATTTAATTTTTTTTTGCAGTTAAACAATAAAAAGTCAAAATACTCAAGTTGAAAACAGCATTAGTCTAAACTAGGAAAGTGGCCACTTGAAATCTTTACGCCTTACATTTGCTGTCAGTAAAACTGTGTAAAGTAACAAATATGTGGTCCTTCTACCTTTCATGTCTACTTACAGATGAAAGCAAATGTCTAACTTACAGGGAGAAAATTCAAGTTCATCAAAAGTTGAATACATTCAAGTTCAGATACAGAAAACCCCCAAAAGACCATATTGGGCTCAAAAAGGGAGAATGATTGATTTTTCTCTTCTTCGAAAGTAATTTTTTACTTTTTCAATTCAGTAATGATTCTTCTGTTTGTTCTGGTTTCTTGATATTCTAGAAAAAGTCATTTCAATGTTGGCAATTTATTCACTGAATCCAAAATGGACTGTTCATTTGGGTTGTATTCTCTCTGCAAATATTACAATATTACATTTACTCTCTCTTCAGTGAATATAACGTGAATGCTTACAAAATTGTTGCAGTACAGGCCAGATTGTAATTTCTTTTGTCCTAGGAAATTCTCAACAATAAAACAAATTTTAATATTTGCTGCCCCACAGTATGTTTTCTGCCTTAAAAAAAACAATAGACAGTTGTGATAGACAAAAAAGCCAGTAAGGAATTTCTGTTTTGTAAACTCTTTTTCTTTCTGGTCTGTTTGTTGTAGGTTTAGCTGGGATGGGCAGGGAGGGATTCTCATTATTAATCAATGTCTCAATAAGTACTTTTTATGTTAAATACTAATAAAGTCCAGTGAAATTAATTCTGAATGGATATACATGAAAAACTCTTCTTTATGTAATATTAACACATGAACATTTTATTCTAACTTAATAGTTTTTTATTTAACGCATGCGATGAGTTGACAGAAAGCTTTTGTTGACAGAAATAGTATTATATATTTGCTGATGTGTCGATCCAAAGCCTGAACCCCCCCCCAATGTACAAATGCCCCTCTTTTAAAAGAAATCTACCTGTGACACCAAAGAGATTATGTTAGATAACTGTGTGCAAAATCACAGAACTGGTCTTGGACAGACAAGAGGACAGGTTGAAGCACATCTCTTCTGCATTTGAAAGAAAAGAAGGGAAAGGAGAAAAGTTGTTGACAACAGGAATGATAATGATGATTGGTGCTTGAGAGAAGGGCCCAAGAAGTTTTATCAGGAGGGTAAATTTTTAACAAGGCTGAAAATGTGTTACCAGCTGTGGAACAGCTGCAACTGGGGAAAAACTGCAAGACATTTTGTCTGATCCAATTCTCATAACCCTGTCGTTGGGGGGAAAATGCGTATGCACTATCTCCAGCTTTTCATCTGTTTCATTTAGACAAGCTGGAAAACACAAACTGAAAGTCAGTGTTAAATAATAATTCTTTCCTCTGAGTGATTTGAATCTTAGCAGCACATTCTAAAGACAGCTATCTCCACTTTATGTCTATATTCTAAAAGCACTTTCACAAAAAACATGTTAAATAGTGTTGAGCATTTCTCACGGCAAAGGTTTGTGGTGGACTCTAAGAATATACGTATGAATAAGACAGGGTTTTTGTTCTTGAGATTGCAGTTTATTAATATATTTCTGGAAATCCAAACACATTAATAAGGCATAGTGTTATAAAATTTATAGCAGAGTAATTAAGAGATATGAAAGAGAGCTAAAGGGACAAGTTTTTCACTCCACGTAAAATGATATGGGAAGAGGCTCTAAAGAGGGGCCCTTTAGAGCTGAGCCTGCAAGAGGGTGGGAGAGTTAACCTGATGAAGGAGAGAAGAGAGTATGTTAAGTCAGTGGATGGTATTAACATTACTATTGTGCTATAGAGTGAAAATGTGCTTCTATATCAGACTCCCCTATTTATAGCCAAAGATTTATTGGGCAATACAGATTAAAAGCTACCTCTCGAATTGTTGCCTGGGAAACACTATGTAATAACTGGTTCTTTTTTAGTACACAATCGTTAAAGCAAACTAAATTTGGCCCAAGAAGGACTCAAACTATATTTCAGTTCTTGTGGAGGAGTGGATGGACTCTAACCTACCTTAATAGACAAAATTGAAAAACTAACTTAGGAGCATGCACCTGTAATGATAACTGAGTCTTGGCCAACCCAGTGGTCAAACTTCAACCACTCATAGACTGCTAAGTATTCAAATTGCATTTATATAAGGTAAACGCCAACCTGTAACCAACACAGCTGTTTCTAAACCTCACCGCTGATTTCTATACCTCATTTGCCTATTTTTGTCTATATATCTTTTCCCCCCATGTGACATGAGTCTCTGTGAATCTGCTGTGATCCTAGGGGCTGCCCAATTAAACTTTTTAAAATTTAATTTGGCTGAAATTTTTCTTTTATCACAATTAATACCCATAACAAAACTCAGTGGTAGTATGCTTAGGTTCAGAAAACTTTAGCACTGGGTCTGTCTGGGATAGCAAGAAAGCACAAGTTCAACTGCTGGACCTTTGTCTTTCAGGCACCCTCTGAGCATAATGGAGACGTAGTATAAAGACACTAATATTTTTTCAATTCGATGTTTATGCCACAGACCTTCTCTGACGTTTCCGCTGTTAAATTTCATGTGAAACTATATAATGCCCAGCTACAAATTTTTGTAGATTCTGAAGATCTTCCTCCAACAAAACAAGTAGCACATCCCTGTAGTGCCCTTGTCATTTTTTATGAAAATAAAATCTCCCCCATTTCCCCAGGAAAGTAAACTAATTTATCATCGTGTATGGTTTGGCAGCTGGATCTGTGGTGCCACTCCCTGACACCTTAATGTGCCACCTCTAATCACCCTTTTTGGTCTGTTGTCACCTAGGGAAACAATGGAAACAGTTATGTGAACCCCTTTGCAGTACCTGGGAAACAAATTTAGAAGAGCAGCATAGTATACGATTTCTTAAAGAAAATGTTCAAAGAAATCTGTTCATCAAGCAAAGCAATCAAGTCTTTAGGGATCCTAGTATGGCATCAAGTTTCAAATTCAGCCTAAGGGTGGAGAGTGGAAGCAAAGGTCAATTTCCTTGATATCTAAAAGCTTAAGCATAGCAGCAGTTGCAATTATTTTAAAAGTGTCCCTTTTTTAAAAAATGCTTTTATTCTTATTAAAATAACTTTTTATATAACTAATTCCAATACAATAACAATTATAATATTAAATTTGGCATTGTATTAATAACAGAAAGATGAAAAACATAGAAAAAGCCAAAGTAGAAAATTAAAATGATACATTATGTAATTCTAAGAAATTTTATCATTTTGATTGTATTTTTCCAATTATTTTATGCTTATGTATATTTAAAAAACTGAGATCACAGTGTGCATATTGTTTTATACTAGAACACAATCCCTTAAATTTTTATATTTCTCTCTAGTCTTCTATTCCTATTAGTTGTCATCATATTTGTTTGTATTTCAGGTCAATTTTTTCACTAATTTTTATTTTGTAAACATCCTTGTTTTTACAAAATCATAATACTGATTTTAATCATGATATGATATCCTACTATATAAATAAATCATCTTAGTAAATATATATATATTCTACTATATATGAATATATATTAAATATATTTGGGGGATTTAAAGCTTTAATTATTATAAATGTAGTTTCTTAAAAATTGTCTGTGTTTAAAAGCTACATTCTTTTTGTTGCTACCTGGTACCACGTGGTCATAGAATATGGTAAAGTGGAATGATGTAGGATGTAACCATAGGCTTCCTAGGGAAAAGAAATATTGTGCAAATACGATGTAACAAATAGAGAGAGACAAATTTAAAGCACCTGTGAGTGACTGGGAAACAGTAGCAGTATAATGCCCAAATTTTGTCTCAGCTATCATAATTGCATGTTCCATAGATAATCATCAGAAATTAAAGAGGAAAGATCTGAATCATGCTATGGCCTACAAAGAGTAGCCGTTGCTGTAGCGTCCATGATTGTCAGCTAAAGTTGTCAGGGGTCCTAATATTCCGATAAAATATGTCTACACTTCTCTCTTTTCGTAATACCACATAGTGGTATTTCCTAATAGCACATAGCACATTCTTAGAGTATCTAAGTAGAGTTTATTGAGACTGTTATCAAAATAACATGTTTTTACTAATTTGTTTACAAGGCTAATTGCTTTTCTTGAATGAAATGTTGATGTTCTAAACTAATAAAGGTGTGAAAAGAATATCTGTCCTTCAGCAAGGTCATGAGAATTAAATACCACTACCTTCTAATATGAAGGAACACATATGTACTATAACAACATGTGTATATAACAAGCATACCCCAGTGTAAGAAGGCTGCATAATTTCCTTCCTTCCATAAATAAAAAAAAAACAGAGCCAAATATGTTTGAATCATAGTTTCATGTAATAGTGCTCTTTGATAAAAATAGACATGAATAATGAATACTAAATAGGAAGCTGACTATATGAACAAGAAAGAAAATGCATGCCTCATATCAAAGAAGCCAGCCACTAGCATTAATAGCAAGCCATGGAATTAAGCTCATTAAAATACTTGCCTAAAGGAGAAATCTAATTTATTTCTTGTATTTATTCATGTTGTATGATTAATAGGAAGCATGGAGGTGGATTTCCTGATCAGGAGCATGATTTTAATCTGCACAGAATACTTTTATATAGTTTTCTTACATGAACATTACAATTAAGTTCAATTGATGGTACTCAAGATTTGGAGTTTTATTGTAAAAAAAGTAACCACTTTTCGTTTTTTCTTAACCATTAATCAGACCACTGAGAGAAATTCTGTGCTTTTAAAAGTTAACGGTGACAGACAGAATTGTCTATCTGGGTTCATAGACAAAATCTATGAATCTCCCTTCTTCCAAACCCTCTGTCAAATTCACTCTTTTAAAACTCTCCTGAGTTATTTAATAAAACTCAGTTGTAATCAAACCAGTCAAATACCCTGAGTGACTGCAGACAGACTCTAAGACGCGTTTCAAACATCCTAGCATTACAAATGCACAATCCTATGGAGATAAAAAAAATCTTAGCATTTTCAGAGTGATTTTTAGTTTCCTTCACACATACATTAGTCATGCCTCAATATGTGTGTACATTCTAGCCCTTCTGCCTAGAATACCCTTATTTTCCACAAAAGAACTCCTACTCATTCCTCAAGATTTAGTTCCCATGTCACCTCTTCTGCAAAGCCCACCATGACTACCTTAGTTAAGATGTCACAATAGTGCCATACTGGGTTAAAACCATACTACCTGATTTGGATTACTGTCTCTATCATGTGATGCCTCAGTGGTTTCATCTGTAAAATGGAGATAGTAAAAGTAGCTACCTCACAGGCTTGTTGTGATGGTTATATGAGTTACTTAATACATTCAGAGCCCTTCAGATATTGTAAATTCTTGATAACTATTAGCTATTTTTAGATAGCATTGTGCACACTACCATATCCAACTAATTTTTAAAAATTTTCTGTGGAGACGGGGTCTCACCGCATTGCCTAGGCTATATATTCTTATATATTCTTCAATTATAGAACTCCTTTCATTATGCTGTAACATCTCTTTATATCTTTCCCTGCCTCTAGACGGAGAGCCACTTAGCTTGCAGACTGCCAGCTCTCTAACATGTCAGAACAATGAACTGGTTCTGAAAGTACAGAACTCAGTGAATGTAAAATGGATAAATGTATGAATCAATGCATAAATGAATGAATGAACCCAAATGAATAATATGCCAAAGTTGTTTCTGTATGTCTCTATGATACAAATAAAAGTAATCTCATTTTATTAACCAAGTATTTGTGGACTTGTATTGGTGAAATAAAATATAGAAAACTCTTTTTCTTATGCCTTGAATCCAAAAGCAGTGTCATAACCCTTTAACTTATGGTGCAACCAATTATAGGAACATCAGTCTTATTATATTTTTTAAAGCCTGCTCAATTCATATTTGACTTTAGCATATACTATTTTACTCCATATTTTATTTTGTCACAGGTTAGACATCAGATCAAATCATTACAGTTAATGTTTATGGTGCTAAGAAATTAATGTATCTTTTGTGTTCTCAGCGAGGTGGTTTGCTTCATTTATTCTTTTCTCTCAATAAATGCTGTTTTCTAATGCCTTTGTATTGACAGAGACTTAAGGGTGGGGAAAATCTGGATACTTTTTTCTCTGTGTCACTTTGTATAAAGAATTCTTACAGCCATGTTCAAATGATTTTTGTGCATAATGTAGAAGCAGTAGCAGCAATTATAGAGCTACCCCTACCACTTAACTTGCAGCATTCTGAGTGGCCATTCACTGGCCACTTAAGTTAACATCTGCTGCTTTGGTAGTCTAATATCCAAATAGAACGAAAAATCAAAAGGATAAAACTCCAGTAGGCTTGTTTACTTCAATAGGTAATGGGTGTGTGTGTGTGTGTGTGTGTGTGTGTGTGTGTGTGTGTTTTAAGTCTTAGTCTGCATTATCCAAAGTTATCTGTTTCTTATCCTTGCATAGCTAAAACATATTTGTCTTTTCTATGCATTTTTTTCCTAAATTAGAAATCAGACACAAGAAAAAATACAACACTGTCCACTATATACTTTATTTAAGGGTGGTCCTGTTGTTTTATACTTACTCTCAGTTTTCCAAACATAACATTAACAATATTTGATACAAATAATTTTTCACAATGCTGGAAAGTTAACCAACTGAGGCAAATATGAATGAAAATACCTGTGAAATTACTGAATCTGTGTAACAAAACTAGTTTAATTAATGCTCTTCAAGATATAATTGGCAGTTGAATCATTGAACCATTGACTTTTAAGGCTGCCCATAAGATCAGAGACCAGTTTATCAAACAATTTTAAATATTTCATAATTCTTTCTGATATCTTCTTTTCTTCTCTTTCCTTAGTCCTGCCTTTAGTTTATGCCCCCATTGTTTCTCGCTGATTCTTCATGAGATCCCGGCTGCTGCCCCAGTGCTCCTCCAGGTTCCTCCTCAACTGCCAAAATTGCCTTCTTTACTCATTACTTTGCCCATAGCGCTTATCTTATCCCCTGGTGACTTTACAATGTCCTGCATGTTGCAAACATCTTCTCACCTCCAGCTTCACAGGGCTCCGAGAGAGCACTAGACATCCTCCTTCAAAGTCCCTCTGTCACCCAAGTCTCCTCAAAGTCCCTCTTATTGTAGTTAGTAAAACTCTTGCCTTTGTTTCTGGGCTTTTCCCAAAGGACCACTTACAACTAGGAACTCCCTTTTCTCCCAGAGCGCCTATATGCGACTTCTCCAGCATGACAGCCTCAGAGTAATGAATCCCCTTACATGGTAGCTCAGAGTTCTTGGACAGAGTGTTTCAAGAGGCTCAGGTGGAAGCCACAGGGTTTCCTAGGACCTAGACTGGGACTTTCCAGAACATCACTTCTGTAGTCTCTACTGGTTAAGCAAATCACTCAGACCAGCTAAGAATAAAGGTGGAGGAAATTAGATTCTACTTCTTGCTGGAAAGAATAGCAAAAATATGTAGCCAATTTTAAAAATTTTATTTAAAATATTTTTTTATGAAGAGAAGTTTTATCTGTTCTAGATTATAATATCCAAAACTAAAAGGATAAATTACAATTTGACATTTGGTAAATTATTTTTAATTACACAAAGGATTTTTCTGATTTTAGCAGATATATTGAAAATAAAGAAATTTATTCATAAAATACATATTCACGTAACAAAATATTCAAACTTTTGGAAAAGTCCCATTGACACTTTCATATAACATGCTCAGCACATTTTTTTTAAGCTAAGGAGACTATGATCTCCTTAAGAACAGTGTATGTTTCATATATCATTTTTATATCCCTAGCAACTGTCTCAAAACTTGGTACATGGAATCTTCTCAATAAATGTTTGTTAAATTGAGTTGAATTAGTCCTGAATTTTAAAATTTTGAGGTTGACATAGCCAATTTATTAACTTCTCTGAATGTGTTGTGAAGGAGAAGAAAATAGAACAAGAATATCCAGCCTCATCAAGGGTGAATCCAACAGTAGCAACTTGTGTATGTACCAGTTAATATGATTCCAGGAAACACAGGTGATGGTGTTAGTAAATCTTTCTTAATGCATAGAATGTTCAAAACATCGTCCAGTTAGCATACGTTCATTTCTAAATTACTACAAGAACTGGATAGCAAACATGTTGGATTACTTCTGATAAGCTCTGGTTATTTTGTACGAAAGGGGAGCAAATAATTCTATGAGGCCTATTTGGAGAAAAAACAAGCTAATAAAAAGTCAGCTGAAAGAACTGACTTTTCTTTTTTTCCCAATTCACAGCATTTAACATGGCAAAGTAAATTAAAACATCCTTTAAATCTTGGATGGAATTTGCTTCTCACAGCTATGATCTTGTGTTTTCTTTGTTAATTTCATATTTTAATAAACTCTTGGCCCATAAAATTGTTTTATAAGCAGAGCCACCATTGTTCATTGTGTAAATTTAGAATCTTGGTGGCTATCCTCTTGCCATCTCATTGGTTCCAGAATTTTGATTAGAAGGATGGGCATATTTTGTAATTTGTTTTTATCCTGAGGCAATTTTATGAGGTTTCAAATTATACTACTTCCCAAATTTAATTCTATTTATTCTGCATGTATTACGGAAAAAAAAAAACATTACCGCTTATATTCAAAAGTCCTACCTACTTATTTTATCTGTCTGTGTTGTTAGAATAATTCATTTAAAAATTCTTTTAAGCAATTGTTAGATTTTATATCATATCTTTCAATTTTATCAATACTAATTGACAATACTTGGTTAAAGACAATTTAAGGAATTGAAGTACAAATTATTGCTATAGGTTTCCAGGACATACTTTCCAAAGACTTTTCTGTTCCTGGTTTCCAGACTTGAAAACTAAGGCATAAGATTCTGGAATAACTCACCAAGGTCATTTATGACAATAGAAGACCTGGAGAGATTATTACCATCCCATGATTCTTTCTATCTCTTTCTAGCTCTTATGTCCACCTTTAAATATCTTTTCAACATGAATTAATTATCAGGTTCTTATATTTAATACCATACACTATAGACTTCCCATTGGAGAGTCGCTGTTTTCTTGGAAATTTGTTTTAATTGCTAGCTATTTTCATATTCCTTGTATTTAGTTATAGTTATTTCTTATTGTTAAATTATTCCTTTGTATATATACACATACATTTCACATATATGTGGATTTTTTTTCCAATTTCACAATCCTTGTTCCCCCACTCCCACTCCCTAAAAACTTGCAAGTAACTTAGTTTTCTGCTGATTCTTTCCTTCCATTGGGCAACCATTTTATTTCACTGTTTTTTGAAGTGATGCAGTAAGAAAAAAATGGCTGCCTTTTGTTTACTTCCTTGTACATAAGCATGAGTGACATCATCACATATATTAACTAGGATGTACAAATCTTAAGAACCCAGAATTATAAGCCAGAAACACTTTTCCTTTTTCTTTTAATGCCCCAAGGTTTTGCAGCTTTAGCATAGCTCTAATGCTATGCTAAAAATGACATGAACATTTTGGAACAAATGCATTAAAATGATGGTATCTAAAACATATCTGAATATTTCTTTCAGTGTTAAGAAAAACCCATCAAAAGATATTTATTTAAATTATAAACATTCTAGATCAATGCTAACCCTACAAATAATATTATAAAGAAAGATATTAACTCATTGTATTTAAAAGCTAAGCTACTTAACCATACTTGCCTATTCTGGTTTTAAATTATTTTTTAAAATTTCAATTGACACACACAAAATTTTGAGTTATAATATTTTCCCCCAAAGAATTTCTTATTAATAGAAGGCTTAAGCAAAAATATATACATATATATGTATATTCACTTTTTAATTACTGAATTATTTATAAGTACCATTAAATTACTATATATCTAACTATTTAGAAAATTTATTTTTTCATCTGCATTTATGGTGCTTCTGACTTTTCCTTCTGTGCTCTTTGTTGCACTTTGCATGTATTTGTCATAAGATTTTCACTGAGACTTAAAAGCAACAAGCTTTCAAATACCATTTTAATTTAGACAGTCATTAAACAGTTAAGAAATTGATTTTTTTAAAAATAAGTTTCAATAGCTAAATAGTTCTTTATTTGGAAATCCACAATCCATTTTTAGTTTTGAGAAATAATTTTGATATTTAAAAAATGTTTTTAGAAAGATAATCTGACCACAGACACATACACACACATATGTGTATATATATTAATGCAATATTTATGCAGTGGAAAATTCCTATAAATGTTGAATAGTTTTCGCTGAAACTACATGTTAACACTAAAATCAGATAAGGTAAATCATGTACTTTATTGAGGTAAGCTGTCTAAAATAAGTTACTGCAATTTTTTAAATTAATATAAAACATATGTCCTTTAGAACTTATATTGAAATCTGCACTGTTCCTTTAAGTCAGCTGTTCTAGGAATGTGTCATCTTTTGAAAAGATAAATTAATCATCTACTTCATTTATATACATCAACAAAAATGATTCACTCTCTCATCTACTTTATCAAAATTAATTAGGATATCTATTTTTATTCATATACAGTATCTTTTAGTGACTGAGATTTTATTTGAGGATATTTTGAAGGAAACAGCAATAATCTTTTTACAAAAAAAAAAAAAAAAACAAGAAAAAGAAATGCCAGCAATCTAAAGGTTAAAACATATTGCCAAATCATTCAGTAGCACAAGGCTCTTTAATAACATTTGTACAAAAGTACTTTCAGAAAGTATGAGATAGGAAATGGCTTTTTGCAAGTTCTCCTTCCTTAAATTATTATTCAGCTGCTTATTAAAATAAAATCTAGTTGACTTCTTTTGAGGCTTGCTCAAACATTTTCTATAATAAAAAAAAATCTTGTGAAGGGATTTCCACAAGTTGTGCTGCATTAATGACTTAGAGCAGCTTCCTTATCTGTTATTCCTTCCTCCTAGTAGACCTCAGCTGATAAAAATAACCATAGACACAGTGAAGTCAGTGGCACGCCTGGCTCTCACAGACAAAACTCCATGTGATCACATATAGGCAGCCTCAGTGAGGCTGATGCCGTGCAGCAAGCAGTAGGTAATGAGTCTTTGTGCAGAGTGAAGCTCTTGTCGCTGAACAATAAAGCATATGGTACAAGCAATAAAACACAGGGCTGGGAAATTTGAGAAGATTCCTCTGAACCAGGAAGAACTGTGTCTTCGGTGATGCTGACACATATTATAAAATGATAATTTATTTTGGATCCTAATGAATAAAGAGTGCAAGGACTAAGACTACAGCTATTTGAACAGGTCGGTGATTTTATAAATTATTCCAATACTTCCTTGGGTTTGACTGGATTTAAATTAGAATGGGCTGGTTGCCTTAAACAAAAACTTTGCAAGATATTTGTAGTGTGTAATGTTAAGGATGCACTTGAATTGACCCAATGTGATTAAATTGTCGATGTAGTCAGATGTGACAGAGAAATGTTGATATCATTATATTAAACTGAAAAGTTATTTATTCTATTTTAAAATTTTATAGGTAAGAAAGAAATTCATCTAATAAATTTTAATCTTATATGTATGCAGAAATAATATAAAAGAGAACACTACTAACAAGTAGCTCACATAAAATGCTTCAAAATTATTTTCCAGTATTAAAACAATCTGTGTTGCAATAGTTTACATGTCTTATAAATTAGATAATACATCTTTCAAAATTGGTTGATGTGTTTTAGTATACTGCAAAAGGAAGGTTTGGAATATTTAATTATTTGAATAAAAAAATTAAAAACAAGGAAATTTTGAAATGTTAATAACACTATTAGAACAATGTATTTTATATTTTAGTAATACATATCTATATATTTTTTTCATGTTACATGTCTTTTGGCAAATGGAAAAGATTATTGCACAAAACCTTTTCTTTTATAAATATTATTCACTGATAGTTGGAGAAAAACAAACTAGCTTAATTTTTAAAAAGAAGATATTATTTGATGATGCATATTTTCATTGGTTTGCTATTTAGAAAGAATATGTCTGTATGTATACTTATAAAATATGTATACACATGACCTTCTTTATGTAGAAAATAACCACTTCTTGCATTTATGAGCAATAGAGAAGTTTATGTTTCAAATAGAGAGATTGCTGTGTGTAGGAAAATAAGGAAAGAAATAACTAGCAAATAAAAGCACAACACTGAATATCTTTGCCAAAGACAGACAAGCATTACAGCAATATGAATCTTTAGATTTAAATACATAGTTTAACTTTGCTCTACATTTTTACTGCTGTTTTGTTTTAAAGGCATCCTGGGACCTAAATTCTTTACAATTAATTTTTGGACACCACTTAGGATGACAGTCTCTAAGGCACTTGGGCACATTTAACATTTTACAGAATTACTATAGTGACCTCATGTATTTGTGTAGTGACTAATATAAATTTATGACTGTAAGATCCCGTTCAAACCACAGCAACAAAAAGAAATACCCCATGTGCCTGATTATACGTGCAATATGTATTTGAATTAAAAAAAAAAAAAAAAAAGCTATGTTTCAAAAACAAGGGAAGTTAATGAAAATTTAAAATTGGCCTTCCACACGTATTTAAATGAAGCATTTGACTATTTGGGTTTCCTTGGTTACCACAGTCGCTGCTGACAGCTTCTTTTGGTGGGGAAGGGGTAAGCAGTGAGAATAGAACTCTAAAACAAAGCGTTAAAATCGTTTATCCATTAATAGACAGGGAGGAATGTGATGCTGACAGCCCAGTAAAACCCGTGCCCACTTCCCACCGCGTATTCCTGCTCTCCCGTGATTCAGGTACCTTGGCAGAACCGCAGTTCCACAATTCCTTACCCAGCATTCCGTTTCAGCTGCTGGAGGACTGCCTGAGCCTTATGCAAATGAGACCTGCTTGGAGGCTTTGACTGCAGAAGGAGAGGAGGGGGGCAGAAGGGAGTTCAAAGGTCACAGGGCTGGTGGAAAGCTGGATCAGTTGCCTGAAAAAAATGTACTGGGCTCCTCTGCAGCAGTGTTTTGCAGCAGTTAAATGAAGTATGCTTTATTTCTGAGAGTGAAGATTTTACATCGTGTGTGCCGTAGTCGTTTAAAGTGCACGCAGGTATGGTGACATTTCATGATGCGCCTGATTTTATTATTTCTATTAAAGACATCGATGAGCATTGGCTATTTTAATTCATTGTGGCAATTGGCAGGGTGTTCCTGGTTTTCAGGATTCCCTTAGCTAGTTTATTTTTTAATTTTCTTCTTCGTATTTTCTCTCTTTGAAACATGGGTGTTTTGTTCCAATAGAATAATTTCATGTGAGAAAAAACTGGGTTTAGGCTTCTAAATAATTCAATTTTGGGGGTGAGTTCTTTATTGAAGAGAGATATGTGAGTTGAAACATCTAGATAAATAACGAGGCGTACAACTTTTAGAGGATTTTCACATTTTTTTAAAAGAAATGTATTTAAAATAAGATCTGAGTTTCTAGCCTAACATTCTTGT
Source organism: Cebus imitator (assembly GCF_001604975.1). NCBI lineage: Eukaryota > Metazoa > Chordata > Mammalia > Primates > Cebidae > Cebus > Cebus imitator. The sequence goes on from NW_016107325.1 coordinate 9,860,470, forward strand.
GAGGTATCTGGTATTAAATAATGGAGTTCTTTTGTTCATATCTCATACAATCTCATAAGGACAATTTTAATCAGTATATTTTCATTCCATTTTTAAGACAGGGTTTTCGTTTTGAGAGTTTTGTTTTGTATTTTATTGCCAAACATCTTCTTGGAACAATAATTTCTTATATTGGGGCTTTGATTTTTCTAATTGTTATAAATTCTCTTTGGGACTTTTGGATAATGCTATTTGAACTTAATGTGTTCAACTTCCTATGACTTTTCCTTTCAGAGAAGTCTGCATTGTAAAGTGAACCTTATAAATGTCACAGGCAGGACAAAAGTCTTCTTTCCATGCACAAAATATCACACTTTTGTAAAATGTGTGATTACATCATAGGAAAGTCTGTCCTGCACCAAACAAATGTGTACTCACTTTTATTGTTCATATGTTTTTTTATTTCTAAAACATATTTTGAAACAAACTTAATTAAAACAGTACAATCAAACTGTTTATTCCTATCATTAAAGCACTTATCAATTCAGCAGTTGCAATGTTGATTAAAAATATTATTTTCATTTGCATCTATCTGTATTACAGGTTGTATGTATATGAAAATATGTTGGAAAAGATGAAGAGACAAAAATAGCTTTTAGCCATGAAATGACTGCTTTATGTTTTGATATTTGCATAAGATATTTAAAAATGAATTTTATGAAGCTTACATACAAAGAGCTAGTACATATTTAAACTTAATTACTTTCTTTGCACTGAAAAGGGGATTTAATTTTATTATATGATTAAGATGAGGTATTTTGGCAACAATATGTTTTATTGTAAAATAGAGGGGGGCTTGAGGAGGAACCAAAACAGGAGGATAGCCATTTAAAACAGTGAAGGACGGTTATTTCAAATATTTATGAAATTCACTTAGTGGTTATTCATCATGGCCAGATTCTCACCCTTTATCACTCTATGGGGACACTATGACATTTATCCAGGATCCTGAGATTAATTTAGGAAAAGGAATTCATGGTTTGTATGAGCTTTTAAAAAATTCAAAAACTGACATTTCCTTCTAAACTGTTTCTCTTTTGAAACTTTCAACCATGACTTTAGGTAACAGTGGTATCTTTTAAATTAGTTGTTTTATTTTTATGTTGATCAGACTATTCTGTCCTCTGGTCCAAACAATATTTATAGGCTTTTTTATGTAAAAAACCATTATATATATATATACATGTATAAAACAATAAATGAATACATGTACACACATATATGTGTAACAATGCACGTATGTTATATAATATTGCATATATTATGTATACACACATACACACATATATATATTTCAAGCAGCCAAAGAAAATATTTTTAGTGGTGAATCATATTTAATCCAATAATTTTTTTCTTAAAAATGTTTAGTTTTACCTTTAATTTAATAGTGCCTGTAGTTTGTGTCTACTAATCTCTGTGTGTGTTGTAGGCAGAGAGGGAGGAAAGAACCAAGTTTAACGTTCATTTAGGTAGTCCAGTACTTTTAACTTTGTAAATGCAACTGCTACCACAGAGCATATTCTGAATATGGAAATAAAAACAGTGCGGGAAAAGCAGGAAAGCCCATGAAGATTCTTAGAGAAAACGTGATAATAGACAAATGTGAAATAAAGAGAATTGTTGTGATTCTGTGAGCCACGAGAGAGCTATATATATCCTGCAGCTAATTTATGGCTTTGGATATCCTGGATAATTTATGTCTCTATGCAGATTCACTCAAAACTTTGAAGTCTTTTGCAATAGCTTGAGCCATACCACTTCCATACAAATCTCAGCAGCATATACACAGTAAGTTTTGGTCTGGATATCTAAATGTATATAGAAAAAAAAATTGTGTAAATACAATTCAAATCAAATTTTAGAAGTAAAAGAATAAATAGAGCAATCTAAAAACAAATCTTTAGGGATGTGTACTTAGTCTACTTAAAGAGATGGTGTTATATCAGACTCCAAAGGAATCTTTAAGGATTTTTCAAAAATGAATTTCCTGCTCTTTGTACCAGTCTGTCTTTGTCATCACTTGAAACTAGAGACCATATTGTAGGCTTGGAAAAGATTTTAGGGCAAACGTGTTCTACTCAGTCTAGCAGCATAGAACATAGTCTAAAATCTACAAATAACTGTTGTCATCTCAAAATCACATGTGTAGGTTTTAAGCTTTATTATTGCTATATTCGTTTTCCAGAACTTCTGGAGCCTATAGAACAGGAAACAACAACAACAACAAAAAACAAACAAACAAAAAACTAAATTACTGAAACATATAGAAGGAAAATCCTCAAAATAATTGAGTATTCAATACAATCATATTTCTCTATTCTAATAGTTTAAAAGAAACAATCAAAACAAACAATTGCTGTTTTTATTGCCTATTCTAGAATGTACATAAAATTCCATCCATTTTATTAAAAAATATAAGAACAATAAAATTGTAAAATGATTTTAAATATCTTATTAGAACTATGGTAATGCTATAGTAATTCCTTTTCTAGGAGAGTTGGAAAATAATCTGTATGATATAAACCAACTTTCTAAATAGCTAAAGTTTATTACTGTAAAGGTCAGTTTTTTTGTTTGTTTGTTTGGGATGTAGTCTCATTCTGTTGCCAAGCTAGAGTGGAGTTGCACAGTTTCAGCTCACTGCAACCTCTGCCTCCTGGGTTCTAGTGATTCTCCTGCCTCAGCCTCCTGAGAAAGTGGGACTACAGGCATGTGCCACCACGCCCAGCTAATTTTTTTGTATTTTTAGCAAAGACAGGGTTTCACCATGTTGGCCAGGTTGATTTCAATCTTCTGACCTTGTGATCCACCCACCTCGGCCTCCCAAAGTGCTGGGATTACAAGTGTAAGCCACCGTGCCCGGCTCTAAAGGCCAGTTTTTAAAAATGCTAATAGCTGTCATGAAAGAAAAGTATAATACACATCATACTTCCTTGTTGAACAAGGTGAAAGTCAATTTAGGTTTTTCTTCATGGCATGTGAATTATTATTCCAACCATTATATTTGCTTACAGCAAAAGACAAAACTATTCCCAACTATTCTCCAACACCAAATATCCTCTTACTGTTATATATTTTATATGCAATTTTATATGCTTTTTATAATCATATTTTCTTTCTCCTTTTTAATGTTAATATCTAATATATTTAACATAGTAATTGTCCTTTGAGAGCAATTCAAAAATTCAAAAATTGCTCTCAAAGGACATTCAATTCTAAATCACTTTGCCTTTCCTGGACAGAGAAAGAGAGAAACAACCTTTCTTCATACTTCTCCTATGTACTGAACTCCTGACAGATACATACATATAGTATAGGAATGTAGAAAATTAGCAAAATTTATTTTTAGTTTGTCTTGTGTTCAGAATGTTGAAAATCGTTTGAATTCAAAATAAAAGACAAATTTCTCTTGTTAGTAGAATGACAATCTATAATTTTAAACTGTCAATAGTAATTTGAACCTACTTTATATCAAATAGGAAAATGAGGAATCTCTAACAGGTATACAAAAGAAAACACAGAGACCAGTTTTTTGGTTGCATTTGACTAATCATTGGTGCCATATATTTCTTGCCAATTTTGGGACTTGTGATCCATCTCATTTTCAAATCCTGGCATCAAATTCACCACCTTTCACCACAATGCTAGATGAGAATATTTTTTGCTTGCTCAATCTCTTATCTCCAGGCAAGTTTACAAATCCATATTCATTTAGAAGCGTATTTAGCCACATGTGTTCATGTTCGTGTCTTCCACTCTCTTCAGTCATAAATAAGTAAGACAACTGAGTCATCAACTGCCATTTCTTTGAAAACTCACTAATATAATATGTTAAGATACAAAAAGCCCCTAGACCATTTTAATAGGTGTTCTCATATACTGTGAAGAACTTGATCTAAAGGTGTGTTGGTTCCTTCAACCTAGTATCAAAAGACTCTGTAAGAATGAAATCTAGTCCAAAATATTTGGGGAATAACTTCACATTCTGGTCCTCTTTTGCACACTAGCATATTAAAAGGCCTGAGGATTCTTACTATAAGAAGCCTGGGTACCTTTGTTTAATACAATAAAATCTTGTAAATTTAAGTCAATTTATGAACAACTAAAAAAACAGAAAAATGTTGTATATTGTTTTCTTGAGATGTAAAAACTTTTATTGTGTTGTATATTTTATTGTGTTGTGTATGCGTGTTTTCAAGGGTGTGAAGAGGCTGAATAGGGGAATGGCTAAGAGCTTAAATTCAAGTCCCAACCCTGGAGTTGTTTACACAATGTACTCTGACACTTACAAGGCATGTGGCCTTGACATGGTACTTGAAATTTGTAAGCCTTGTCTTCTTCATTGGCAAAGTGGTAATATTAGTCTCTATATCAAGGAATTTTTATGAAAAGGGAATGACATGATCCATACCTGGTACATAATAGGAATATCATATATGTTAGCTAATATTAACATTCTTCAACCCACACAAGTCAATTCCGTTGTGCTGATGAAGCAAGTTCAGCTAAAACTTACAGTCACAGAAAATCTACGTGGAACATCTTAGATTTCAATGGATGAGGAAAAGATGTGTTTTCCAAAAACAGAAACCTATCAGGATTTTATTGGAGGTTATCCTAGGTAATACTGAGCAATTAATGCTTAGAAGGTAGTCAGGTTGGTCATCAAGGTTCAAACTATATGTGGCTTAATAGATATGTACCTTGAATCATTCCAACTAGAAGTAAAGTCTCCACAACATCCTCAGGTATGATGTGGCAATACATGCTTTTCTGAGCTCCCTGATTTTATATCCTTTATGGCTTTTCAGATTTCCCTCTTTGTGCCTCTGGTCCACTCTTTTTCCATTGTGACTTTGTGCAATTAAGGCAGTAGTTACTCATCTCTGTTCCATCCAGAGTTTCTATCTCATCATAGACTGGGTTTTTCAATTACGGGGGGAGACTGGCACATAGAAAGTGTCCAAGAAATGTTTGCTGAGCCAATGTTATTACGGGGCATAAAGAGTCTAATTCTACCTAATGACATAAAAGTGCTAATTTGTGTGAATCATGTAGTGATCACTGTGTTACAAATTAACTGCTTTTTTAAACTTCCTGAATATCATAATGATGTTTAGAAATATTGAATCAATTTCTTTAGTCCCAAGGTTTTCCAAAAGAAATTTAGCAAAATATATCTACATTTGTACTTAAAAATTACTTTAATAGTAGCACACCTAGAAGTGCTTTTTGGTAAATATACATTAGTAATCAGTTCTGAGTAGATTGCAGGATTATCATGACTCTACTTTTGTGAAACTTGTTTAAAGGTTGAATCTACTCTAAACAGTGGATGACCAAGTTTCAAAACATTGTATGACCATGGTGCGACTTGTTTCTATTGTGAACCAGTTTTAATTTGTGTATGTGGAACACTTACTAAGACTTGAAAATCCAGGCAGTTAATTTTACACTATATAGTAATTTTTACTCATTGCTGCTTAATACAATGTCAGCTTCAGGTTGAACAACTATTGTTCTCTGCCTTAAATAGTAAAAATCTATATTGTGCCTAAGGTGGTGATTTACTTTGAAGAATGTCCAAAGTAGTTTTTTCTTCTTGTAATTTTTAAAATCTCCTTTATTTTTTGTGCAGTATCATTGGCAGGATCCCAGTGCTTGGATGAGTATAGTTCTTAAGCTTGCCCATATTTTATTCTGATGTCTATTTTAGTGTACTTTATGAGGAAAATGTTTTTTTAAAGTCCCTTTTCCTTCACACAATTCAGATGATTCCTCTAAAGGAAAAAAGGATATCATTATCTTAAATAGCCTTCGATTTACATTGGCTCATCTGTTTTGTTATTCAATCAGAAACTTTCTAAAGGACAAAGGGAGAATTTTTAAGTGCTAAGAAGAAGAAAAAAATGCTATCTTCCAGTGATACAATAATAATAATTTTTAATTCTTTTAGATCCCTGTGTGTTTTTTTTTTTTTTTTTTCAACTGTGTGTTTTTTTTTTTTTTTT